>NW_010246471.1:0-18357 GCF_000690775.1 Eurypyga helias
CTTCCCTATCTCCCACTTTGCATAGGCCATTTGAGTGTGTGAACTGCTGGAGAACATTAAGCAAATCTTTGTGCAAGGGCTGTCTGCATGCCCTTGTCAGGTACGTAAACTGTGAGTCTGTGATAAAGATAGGGAAACACAGATGTGCTGCTGCACATCGAGTTTAGTCATGTAGCACTAAAGGACTAAAACCACAAGTCATCATTCCGTTGGGCCTTTTTTTCCTGATGAGATACCTCGTTGGTGTTGCAGACTTGCAGTTGTGAAGTGAGATACATACTGTGTGACTGATGGAGCCTGTAGCAGGCACTTAGTTCTCTGCTTCTGCTTTTGTTTGCTTCCCAGGATGAAGATTTTAATCCGCCTACATTAACATTTCTAAGTTACAGAGATAGTTTAATGTTTTTGTTACAATCACTGTGTCCAAGACCAGGTAATAACGAATGACATGTGATTGAGTTATAAACCTATTCAATTAAGATACTCAAAAGTAGCAGGTAAAACTTCTTTGTTTTAAAGACTGTCTCTCACTACCTTCCGTGAGGGTATCCCTTCCCTTGTGAATAAACTCTGATCCAGGCTCTCCCCAGCCAGGTGTAAGGGTTTTAGTTTGCTTCCAGACCTTCATTGGAAAGGACTTGAGGGCAAAGTGGGACAGGCAGAATCTGCTCTTCTTGCTGTGCATTCAAGTGGTTTTGGGGGGTGTGAAAGGAAGTCTGAGACTGTCCTGTTTTGGATAGAACCTGGCTGTGCTAAAATACAGGATTAACCAAGAGCAGACTTGACGTGAAGTTTTTCCCTCTTCCTGTTTGATGCCGGGGACTGGTGCACAGGCTAATGGTTTACACCCTAACTCTACGAGGGAAGGAACTCATTTCCTAATGCCCCAGCTCATTAAAACCAGGGGTTATTTTAACACCACCTAACCCATAGCTGTGAACACTGAATATATGTTGTTACTGTACGATAAAACAACACAGAGGTGATCCAGATGGCACCTGGGCTCACTTCTCTGCTGAAGTCACCAGAACGTGCCATGAGGAGTTTGGCAGCTCTACATGCCGGCTGCGGAGGACCAGACAAGATATGACGTCTTCTAAAACTTGGTGGTGCAAGGTTAACTTGCAACTTGTTTTAAATAATAAAGCTGCTAGGTTAAGTTCATATTAGTTCAGCGTTTTATGTGATGTGGGTTTAAAACCAAATCTGGTTCTAGAAGCTTTAGGATGGATTTACTGTACTCTTGAACTACAGTGTTGTTCTTTGCTGCTCATACTATTAAGTTACTATGTTTATTTCTGAAGATAATGAAAATTAACTCAAAATTGACTTCGCTTTGCAAAGCTTCTAGGATGAAAACTCTTGGCTAGGGAAACCAGCCTCAACCCATTGTTAAGAGTATCTTCAGTGATTTTCTGGAAAAATTATAAACCCTACATTTGGGACCCAAATTACTGCGGGAAATAGAGAAATTGGATGCATATGGGGATAAAAATAATCACAGTCTCTAACTGATTTTCTTGTCTTGTGCCTTGGAACATCACGAAATGTTAAATAAATGACATTTTTTATAAGGGTAGGGGTGCATTTTTCTGAAAGCATTAAGCAAATACTTCAGCTGTTTCAGAATGTAGCGTAAAAACTAAGCTGGCAAAGGAATAAAAGATGATGGAAATTATCCTATTAAAAAAAACTATGGCCAGAAAACACTGGCACATTACTAAAGAAATATCCAGTGAGTCATTTCAACAGTTCATTAAACAACAGGTATATTGTTTGGGCTCCTAACATGTAGATGACCTGAAATCTCCAAATACTGCTTCGGGCTCTGGAGGTGCACCAGGATATCTGTTCTTTCCCATGAACACCACCAGTCTCCCTCTGGCACCCTCTTATCTCATTCTTTTTCCTGCTTCTGTGCCAGGAAAGGAGTCTAAGGTGGCTCTCTGCAAATGTGGCTGCGGGGCTTGTATCCTACTCACAGTTCAAAGATATTTTGCAACTTGCAGGATTAGATTTTGGGTTTTGTAATAAAAAAGTTCCTTCTGATATGTAGAGAGAATAAACTAGTTAAAAATTCAACAGATCTCTTCATTCCTTACAATTCAATAAAACTCAGTATACTTTGCATTAAAAAAAAAATCAGAAATGCAGATTAAGTTTAAACAAAACTTGCAGAAACTAAATGTTTCAGTAAATTGTGGTTGAATTGGATATTCCTTCTTTGGAGCCACAGAAATATTTGAGATGCTGACACTGGTATGAAGAGTAAATGTAGAGACAGATATATATTTATGAATGTGCATAAATCCTTTCTTTTCTTTCCTCCTTTCTTCCTTCCTTCTATCCAGGATCCTCTTGACATGGAAAGTGTTACTTTCTGTCACTTTGCAATTGCATGGCCTTTTTGATGCATCGCACACACTTTTTTCATTTGGGGGCAGAAGCTCTGAGCTGCTGATTAATCTTATTAAGGAGTCATACCCAAATTATACAACAGGAGTCAGTGGTCCTTTTGGAAATCTTAATAAATAGCATTTAGTCAGCTGAGGAATAATGTACTTACTGATGAGAGTGATGCTCTTTAAAGGAAGTGGCAGACATAGCTGTTTCATAATTGTTGAAAACATTTAAACTGAAAGCAGTTTAAAACATAATGCTGCTTCTGTGGATGCTTCTGTAGAGGAAGCGTTCATGTCCCTGAATTATTGACAGTGCTGGTCTGCTGTGGTTGCTTTTCTGTCTGCTTTTCACATATATGCAAAAAAAAAAACAACCCACCAAAAAAACCCCAACCCAGAATTTAAAATGTTTTAAATTTGTACCCACGTTTTCTCCTTGCCCTTGACTGAAAGAAGATTATTTTTTGCCATAATGATATAAAGGGATGTTCCTACTGGAGGTCAACTTATCAAAGCTGAAGAAAGAGCCAGAGAAGCAGTTTGTCTGTGGGTAGCAAGAACTGCTAAAATCCAAGATGGAGCAATTTACATTGAAGTTTGAGGAAGAAACACAGGTTACAGGGAGGAGGAATTTGGAGAGCGCCAGCAAGACAGTCTGTGTGCACCTAGTGCACATACAAGCCATCTGTGTAGTGTTTCCATGAGCTGGTCTTGGAATTAGCTTGGGTCTTTCTGAAACCAGCCTTTTCTGATCTTTTCCAAAACCTGATTATTTTCTGGCACTTGGTACATGTAGTAGAGCTGAAGTGGTCAATGTAGCAATAAGAACAAGACCTTTTAGGAAGATGACACATCCAGCATGGAAGGAAGAACAGAGCCTGAGTGCAGAAGGACCATAGGAGAACATTAAAAAAAAAAAATAAAAAGCTTTACTGAATTTTATTGACTAGTGGCAGAATGGTGAAGGAGATGCCAAGCTGATCAATCTGCAGTATTTCTTTCTGCTGTTTGTTGCATCAGTTTTTAATGGGATGGAATGTACTTTCTGGGGAAAAAATGGTATGCGGGTTGTTTTTATTTTCTGACGATTCGAGAAGCAGAAGAGAGATGGATGGTGGGATAATCTGTGGAACATGTGACTTTATATCCCAGCAAAAATTTAGAGGAACAGATTCAACCCTAGAGAAATGCCTGTAAAAAGCAAAGGCAGCTGAACTCTTTGGGGAAAGGATAAAGTAATATCAGCCACTAGTGCGGAAAAAGCTTCCAGGATGCAATTAAAGGAGCTCAAAGAGATTAACAAAGGCAGAAAAAGTAGCATCTTATCCACTGTGCATATTTTAGGCAACGGCACGCAAAGTAGGAAGTCCAACTCCTCACTGCAGGTTGCGGGGAGGGAGGGAGGACAGCACCATGGGTTCTGCAGGCTGGCAGGAACCCCCGTGGGGCAGCACTGGTTGTCTGCAGGGTCTGGGAACACGGCTGCAGGCAGGCACGGTACTCCAGCCTGGGCATTGCCGCTGTCGTGGTGGTTCTGCCACCCTGCTGTGTGCCTGGGAGCCCCCGTGACATCTCGGCCCCTCTGGGTGCTCAGGTGGTCTCGCCAAAGGGGATGATTTGAACAGAAGTGGGTTAGCAGTGAGTTTCTCTGCAGTTTTGAGAACCAGCAAGAGGGTACAAATCTGGGACGGTGATCTGGGACGCGGACGGTAGTGATGTGGAGCACAAGGGCAAGTGTCAAGAATGGTCACCTGGAGGGCACGTGGATAGTTGAATTAGGCCTCTGAGGATAGTTGAATTAGGCCACATTGGGTCTGTAACTTCATAATGAGGAAGGAACTTCTTTTTCTGTCTAAAATGACTGAGTAGAGGACAGAAAGTGTCCATTTCCAGGAACTGATATCCCTGATACTACTCATACTACCAACTATAGTCAGGGCAGAGGGTTTCCCTGTTTTAAAGCTGGAATGAGTGTAAGGTTTGCAGAGCTGGCTAAACACCTGGTATCACTTATGGACCTCTTGAGTACGGACAGCTGCAGACATTGACTTGGTTTCATGGTTGTTTTGGTGCAGTTTCAGACCAGAACTAGAAGAGCATCTAAGGGAAAAACCTAAGTTGGTGCTTCCAAACTGACGGTGAGAATTCAGGTGTGCCATACGGGCCATTGGCCTCTCATTGTTCCATGTTACAAGCTGAGAAACTGTAAGCTGTTGAAGAAGTGTCTTCTCCAAAACCTGTGGAGTGTGGGCAGCGTTCCGAGGTGTGGAACAATTCCATCTTCTCACCTCCGTGTCTGAAGTGGATACAGAGTCTCAAAGCCATGAGAAACTGCTGATGAGTGTCTCCAGACCAACGCAGATCACTGGGGGTTTAAGAGCTACAGCATGAGAGGTTCCTGCCCAGAAGGTGCACATGGTGGCAGATACACTGAAGGGGACGTGTCCTTGGGAGTGCGGCACAGGTGCCTTTGTGGCAGAAGTGCTTGAATGTGCACCTTATGTGTAGGTCATGAGGCGGGTAGTTGCAGCAATTGCTTCCTCAGTAGGAACACAGAGTTCTTTTTTGATAACTGTGGAGTTCTCTTTTGCTCTGGGTGCAATTCCTGAAAAAATACCAGTTAAGAAACACGTTGGGTTTTTTTTCCTCAGGTAAGAACAGAGTCGGCACTGAGATGCTGTGAATTAAAAGAGCATTTTTATGTAGCACCACACTGGCAGAATTTATCAGTCAAAATCTTAGCTTGGCATTTGACTCATAACTTCTCTTCCCAGAGCTTATTTAAAATCCCAGGATTCTTTTATGGGTCAAAGGCAAGTATGTTGGACAGTAGGTGTTGGCACTCCTGGAAACTGCAGGTTTCTTTAAAAGCATTTTCTTTAATGTTTCCTTTTTAAAGCAAGTAAATACAATGGTGACCTTGTCTGTCAATAAGTTACACTGTTGGGAAAACTTTTAATACTGGTATTTTCCATATCCCCAGCTGTTGAGCAAACCTACACTTCAGAAGAAGAATCTCTCCTGATGAAGGAAGGGAAAGGAGTGTTTATACAGCCCTGTTAACCCAAGGCAAAGCGCGGACAGCCCAAGGTAGAGCAGGCAGAAAGCAGGCATTTTCTGATCCGTGGGATGCAATTAGGGGGCAGGCTGAACTAAACAGATCTGCAAGGGGATGGAGAATTAAGTCTCCAGAGGCTGTTGGTGTCAGTGAAATGGTGCTTGCTGTGTGGGTAAGAGAACGCGATTGCCCTTTTCATTCTAGTCCACATCAAGCAGGCTGTTTCTAGTCTAAAAATATTCTCTGCAGTGACCTGTCTGAGAATAATGTTCTATCACTTTCCTGACTTTATTTCTGGCTTTTGATTTCCCATAGAGATCTGGAATCTGATGGATTAGACCTGTTTCTGGGAGTAATTGTGGCAGTCCTGTCTCAGCAAGGAAGGGCCCGGTATCTGGAATGTGCTTTCCTTGGCAAGTGCTGGGTGGTGGCAACCTTCAGGGTGTGACAGGAGACCTGTTTATTTACTTTGGTTCTTACCCTTACTGTAGGGGCTTTTCTGTGTGTGTCCCACTTCGGATGCCAATACTTCTCTCCCACCCATGGGCTCAGTGATAGCTACGCCCTGTAAGACATACGCTGCGGATACTTTCCATGGCTGTTTTATTAACAGTCAGGCTGGTTTAACAAGGCTAGCTGTTTTATAAATAGGGTAATACATTTAAATTAATAAAGTCATTTGTTAAAGCAGTTGACTTTAACAAGGGGTGTTACTTTTTACCAGTAAAAGAGAGTGAAAAGCTGTCAGACTAGGTAGCCAAAAGGGTTGTCTTGTCCAGGTCCTTCCCCCTCCATGTTTGGTTTTTTTTTAATGTTTCTGTCTGTCTAAGAGTGGGACCATCCAAGATCACTCAAAGACGACTGTAAATTGATGTCAACTGTGTTAACAGTTATCTACTTATTTGCAGTGGTGAAGTCCTACTGTGGGCAGTAGTAAAAAAGAAAACCAAACCCAAACCTCTCACCTTTCCGTGAGCACATGGATTGCTATATGAGCATGGAACTACAAAGGTTTCTCACTTCTCTTCTACCTCACTTTTGTCCAAAGTGATCTTTTGCTTCAGCCTAGGGATATGACAGAGTGCCTTCAGCCCAGGTTCTCTCTGGCTTGTCCCACAGCTGAGAGTTGTCCACTATTATAGCTGATAAAGGAATGTACTGGAGGCCACATAGTCACTCCAAAGGTCTATCTAGCCAAGAGTCTCTGTCAGTGGCCAAAAGGGGGTATCTAGTATAAGAGCAGGGCTATTTCCTCATCTAGTCCACAACCATTTGCAAACCAGGGACTTGCAGAGCCAGAAGGGAGTTCACTGTAGTAAATAAACATGGGTAGATTTCCCTTCTGTGAATGGCCTCCCCTTAAACCGTAATTAAATGTGTTGAATCCAGTGCCTGACTGTGAGGACTTTCACAAGACCCCTCTGTTGTCCGTAAAGAGGCAATTCCCCTAATTTTGTTTTTAAACCAGCGTCCTGATGTTTTCATTTGATGTTCCCTGGTTCTTTTGCTGGGAGAGAGAAGAAACAATTAGTCTCTCTCAGTGCACCTTATGATGTTACAGACCTCGCACAAAGAGAAAGCAATATTCTGCCAAATCTTAAGTCTTCCTTTCTTTGGAACAAATAATCTTTCTCTTGCCACCTCTCTCGTATCAAAAGATAAAAGAATGGTCAACAGAAAAATCCATCTGCCACGTAGGTAGTCACAAGAGATTAGTGTGATGTCTTCCAGTACCTCTGTTCTGGTGAAGCATATAGAAAACAGGGCTAAGGCTCTAATCACCTACCACGTATCACCTACTATTTTTCAGAGCCAGCTCTTCCTAGGCAGAGACACAAAACGACAAGCGCTCCACCAAACCCAGGGCAGGTTGGAGATCTTGTTAGGAAATATGCCAGGACCAGTGCTGCCTCCTAGTTGTAGGTGGATATTGACAAAAGTTCAGTGCAGCGTAACCAGAAGGGATGCTGGAAAAATGCGAGTCCTTCGTCTTGCGCCCTCACAGTGAAGTATGGATCAGCATCTATCTTTCATCCTTGAAGAAACCCAGACTAATGCTTACATCAGAGCCTGGGCAAGGAGACCACCAGTCTCCTGAAGCCAAGCACTACGGTGACTTTACACATTTCCTCCACTGGTTCCCAGAAGCTCCTCAGAAAGGTGTATTTCATCATAGTTTAGCTGGGGCAGCTCTGGATTCTTCTTTTGTAAGTGACTGGTGCTGCAGTGTGCCAAGCATGGTCCGAAGTCAGGGTGCAGTCCCTTCCCGGGAGTGCCCGCGCTGCCCGCCCAAGCACCCGCGCTCTCAGATTTGAGGAGTGCTCAGCAGCACTGCGCCTCTGTTTTTATGCCAGAGGTCAGAAGTGCATTAGTGCTCCTCCTAAAGCATGAGGACTTGCCTCCATTGACTTCTGGAAGTCACTTGGACCACGGGTTACTGTTGTGCTCTCAGTGTCTCAAAAATAGATGGATCCTGAGAAATGAGGAGATTTGAGTAGGGCAGGCAAGTTCCAGGGATACAAACTCAGCACTGATAAACCCCTCTCTGTACTTGAAGAACAAACTGTTAGTACAAGATATGAGTGGAGCAACTTTATTTAGAAACATGTTTCCAGGGAAACATTAGTTTCTCGAAGACAACCCTGAGACACGAAATTTTATGTGACTCTTGGGACAAATGTAAGTTTGAAGACTTTTCTTTTCCTCCCCCCTACTTTTTATAGCAAGTACATTCTGCTCCAGATTTATTCTCTTCAGACCTGTATGGTAAAACCTATTTTAACTGTGGAGTCCAGCATCTCAGTGGATTTCATTAAGAAAAGAGCCCACACAAGCTGCAGTTTACAGATCCATCGCTTGCATAGCAACTGAAATCAAATTAGCTCTTTCTAAGCATGTCCCTACATGCCATGTAAAGTGTGATTTCAAGAGCAAAGCTCAAATTGTAACTTGGCTCCTTGCGTGACATTAGACTAGTCAATTAACTTGTTTGTAAAAGCAGTTGTTGGTATTCTTGTTGTTGTTATTATTATTATGTCGTCTTCTTACCTTTGCCCCTAATATTGCAAGGATCAATTTATTCCGTTTCTAGAAATCCAGAGAAGTAGGGGAAATTTATACTGGCCAAACATTTTTCCTTTGACTAGCTCTGCCACCTGAAGCCAGTTTCATCTCTTAACCCCTCGGCAGCATCCTTGCCAGTCAAGTTCTCCATAAGACCGTTGCCTCTCATGTAGTGGGCAAAGTTTATGTTCTGTACCACAGAGGTTTCCATTGAAAGTGCAAATACTGTGAACTTGTGTAAGTAATTTTTGTCACTATTTTATTTTTTTTAATTGTACTTTGCTTATTGAGAAACTCCAAATTATTTCTTTCCTGCACAATGTCTGTGACAAAATTACATTCTTTGCTATATAGGTGTATGTCTATACTAGATTGTACCTTTTTAAATATTGTTTTGTAATGGATAGAGTGGTCTGGAAGTATGTAAGTGGAAGGAACTATATAATTAAGCTTTAAAATTCTATGTTCAGTGGACACAGAAGTAAATTAATTACTATTTTTCCAGCAGAGACATAATGAGCCAGTACTGGCATTTGTAAAAAATCTGCATTTATCTCCATTTGCAGTTTTCTGGCCAGGTTAGGAGAGGGCAGATGAGGTTTGGCTTGGGAGTTTGAAAGGCCCGTGGTCCTTGCTTCTCATCTGCATATGTCAGAGTCTCTGTGTGCTCACACATGAGGTTTAATGTGAACGTCTGTAAAACAGCTATAAAACTAAACCTTTTCAGTGTTGAAAGAACAACGTAACTGTTATTTATGTTGTAATAAAATGGACTATGGCTTTAATCTGTTTGTTTTAGCAGGCAAATAAAAGCTAAATCCTGATGCCTATCTTTAGCTGTGGGTGCTGCCAGGGAAGAGTCTCTGTGGGACACGACTGTGCCCGGAGCACTGCCCGATGTGAGAAGGGGGCGGGGGGGATGGAAGGTCTCTAGACCTTACAAGAGGTGTGCAGCCTGTTGTGGTGTCATAGCATCAAATCCTAGTTAAATTATGTGCTTAGGGATTTCTGACAAGTTTTTCCTATTTAATTGCCACCCACGTCTCATCTGGCATAGAATTGTAAGTAATTATATTGCTGTCTTGGGTCTGTACTTGCTTTCTTTGCTTTTATCACCTGCTGATCTCCAGCAAAGCAGGAAAAGCCCCCTCCTGCTGACCTGTCTCCAGTCGGATGGTTCTCACCTACTCTGCACACACCACAGAGCGTGAAAATGAGGAGTGTGCATGTTATTGGTATTGCTATTGCTGACCGTTTGAAAACAAACAAAAAGTGAAAGAACTGGTCTGGCAGCCAGGCGCAGCTGAAGTCAGTAGTGTGAGCTGACTGGCAGTAAAGCAACATGGAGTGAAGTTATTTTTCAATCAAGTTAGGCTTTACCGTACTAATCCACTGAAACAGCAAAGGCTGTTTTCAGTAAACTCGTCACTTTATTAAATGGGAGCCAAAGCCAAAAGAAATCCACTTAAGACAGAAGAGTTAAACAATGTAATTCTGCAGCTGTAGAAATAAATTGAAATAGAGAAGGTGTATTTTCAAAGCCATCCTTACAGCTAAATTGCAGTCACTATTATTAATGGAGAAATAAACTAAAAGATAATCATGAGAAGTTTCACTCTTTTCTTCCCAGTGAAGCTACCTGAAACAAAATTCCAGACCGTTTCTGGTGACTTGCTTGTGAATGTGCTGTTGGTGAGCTGGTGAGCCAGGGAAGAATGGTCTGCGGATGAAGTTCGGTTGGAATTTTTTCCCCTCGGTTACTTCCAGTATCACAGGGTTAGTAGGTAAAAGGTTTTGCTGTCTTTGCAACTGTACTGCGCTGGGATTTTAGACAAGTGCAAACCAAACTAGCACTAGAGTGGCCCACTGTTGTGCCAGGTCCTCTTGGCACTCCTTTCTCGGCTGGGTAAATGATGTCATCGATCAGCAGTTGTGATATTGTTAGACACATGCATCACAAAAATCGTCTTATGAATGGCTTATTTTCGAAGCATCAGGGCCTGACTCTGTAGTTGTCACCGAAGTATTTGACTGCCTTTGCGGTCAGTGTTTGTGGGTTCAATTTCAAGTTCCTTTCCAAGCGTGAATGATGCCACTGCTCAAGATGAGAAGCACAGAGGTCATGGAAATTCGCCCAAGGTCTCAAAGGGTTTCCTTCAGTCATGCGAGACTTTGAACCTTCTCCTCGCCATCTTCTACACAGTATTTTTAATAGAATTTGTATGCTGGTATCCATGCCCTTCCTAGCAATATGTTGTAGCAGAGTCTAAATGCTGTTTGGCATTCAGAATCCTTTTATTTTTTTTAATGATACCTCAGTTTCAAAGCAGCATCTTTTGCTTAAAGACTTACTGTTTCCCTGCTGCCATGCAAGAGGCTGCAATCAGGTAGTTGCGTTCCTGATTATTTTGTTTTCTCTATGAAGATTTCATTGTGTTTCTAATCCTGAGGGGAACTGACTGTATGATCATGTTTTAGTCATGATTACTCAATTCTCTGGTCTGACTTTGCTTGTACCCTCTGTGGTGCGAGTGCTTTGATGAAGCTCATTGCCATGCACACTTCAAGCTTGCCAGAGTCCTTGGAATACTTAATAATGTCTTTCCATGACCCCAGAATGACAGACACTGAGGATATATGGCTCTCGAAACCCATGAGTCAGGTCTCATATTCCTGAAATGTTTGGTTTGCCTTAGGTCATTTCATACAGCTGTAAAAAGTAGAAACTGTTTTCAAGAGTTAAGCTTCTCACCTTAAAACCAGGCTCTCGATCGAAGCAGTTGCTGAATAGTGTGAGCAAGGCAAGGCACTGATTGCTGAGCTGGACCATCTGCAAAAGCTTCTCAGCTTAAAGTCTCTAGGTCTAAGCTTAGGCATGGCCTTACTGAAGAGAACGTCTCATCATCCTCTGTCACCCAAAATTCAACGTCCGTGATTGTACCAGCTCGGCTAATCTCAATGTTGTTATCCACAACATTGGAAGAATACAGACCGGTTGGAGTGAGTCCAGAGGAGGCCACGAAGATGCTCAGAGGGCTGGAGCGCCTCTGCTATGGGGACAGGCTGAGAGAGTTGGGCTTGTTCAGCCTGGAGAAGAGAAGGCTCCGGGGAGACCTTATAGCCCCTTCCAGTGCCTGAAGGGCCTACAAGGAAGCTGGGGGGGGACTTTTTACAAGGGCCTGTAGTGACAGGACAAGGGGCAACGGGTTTAAATTGAAAGTGGGGAGGTTTAGATTGGATATCAGGAAGAAGTTCTTTCTGGAGAGGGTGGTGAGGCACTAGAACAGGTTGCCCAGAGAAGCTGTGGATGCCTCATCCCTGGAAGTGTTCAAGGCCAGGCTGGATGAGGCTTTGAGCAACCTGGTCTAGTGGAAGGTGTCCCTGCCCATGGCAGGGGGGTTGGAACTAGATGGTCTTTAAGGTCCCTTCCAACCCAAACCATTCTGTGATTTTATGATTCTGTAAGATGGTGTTGCTGACATCAGAGGCTGTGTGTAGGGCAGCCTTCCTGGTGCTTTAGGTGTCTTTTCCTATTTTACTGGGTTGTCCAGCTGAGTTGCCATAAGGAACTGGAGTGTGTAGTCCTGAAGGCAGCAGTGGCCTCCATGTCCTCTTCTGTTGCTCATCCACCCAGCGCACATCCTGCAGATGAAGAAAAATGGAAGCTGAATAGTGATTTTTCCATTGGAGAGTATAGACATTCCAGCTCTGTAAGTACCTGCAGGCCTAAAGAAGGTGGATGTATCACCTGTTACCCAGCACATACCAGCGGTCCTCTGTGGTGTGCCCGTGACAGGGAGACAAAGAAGCAGAACAGGAGCTGGCTGAGCAGAGCTCTTCTGGCTCCTATGGAAGTAGGAATGCTGTCAGTCCTCATGCTCTGCGTTATTCCCATTGCACAACATTCATGGTTTGATGTGGCAAATGGATAAAAAATGCGAGGAACACACACGTACAGGAATCCTGTCGTGCGGGCTTGAGGTGAGAGATGCGAGGCAGTACAAAAGCGACGTGGGGTGGGGAGAGTGAGCTAACCTGCTAGTGCTCAGACATGTCAGGGCTCTCGGACCAAGGGTTGATGTGCACAGTAGGCCAGCTCTGATGCCAAAACCCTGTTTGACACCCTCCCTTGTGCTGGCTGAAATGTTTGCTAAGCCTCTTAGCGGCAGTCCGGATCTGCACTGGGTTAAAGGGTATGTGATTCGGTGCTTCTGCATGGTGCAATCTTGAAGTCCCACCAAGCAGGCTGCAGTGCCTGAATGGTTCCTTCTCTTCATCTGATAGTCTTGGGGAGTGGCCAAGAGCACCAGGAAGCTTGGGAAAAAAAAATTTAATTAGCATTAAAAGAAAAACAGAACTAGAGAACTGATTCTAAGTGCTGTAGAAACCATATCCTCTGACAGAAGCTCCTTCTCTTTCCAAAGTGCCTTTGTTCCTCCTGTGCTATGGACTAGGACATGAATTTGAAGGTCCACTTTTCCCTGGAATGTCTGATTACTGTTAGCCTGAGTACAAGTTAACATAGCAAATAAAATGCCTTACGTCCTGTTTTGAAGTGTATCTCTTACTTCCATCTCAGGAGTGATTGTTACGCATGTTGAGCACAGTTCAAAGCAACAAAACACGTGTTCTTTCCATGAGCTTTTTTTCTTTTTAAACTTACCTTTTGGAAAGATGTGATGCCATATGAGCACCATGGAGTGTATTAAAGGAAGGGCTTGTTGTTTGCATAATTAGTCTCTGAGGTTCTTGGTGCTCCCATTTTCTCCTTTATAACAGGAGACAATGCTATATCTTGTCCCCAAATATTAGAAAGTTGATAAGAAGGATCACAGAGCTCATTGGGTTGAAGGTACTGTGCAAAGACAGAGTATAGCTATGTAGTAACGGGTTTTTGCTTGAAAGAAGACTGCCTTGCTATGAGTAATATTGTACATCAGGAATACCGCTCTGATAAATTATGTGTCTGGAAATGTCCATAAACAACACAAATATTCACTTGGCACGTAAGTCCAAGTAGTTTTATGTGTGCTTTTTCTTCCAGGTGGATAATCCCTGTAGGCCATGAAGGAGAAAGGGAAAGTTTTCATGGTTCCTGCCATGTTGTCGTTTGAATTTTGGAAAAAAAAAAATAGACGAGTAGAAAGATGGTTGTTGTCCTGGAGGTTCCAGGACAGAGTCAGGAGGCACGATAGTGTCAGTGTTGAAGATGAATGCAGTGTCTACAGCTCATTGTGCTCTGGTCTTTTGATGGCATTGATTTAATGCCATAAAATGGCACTACTTTAGTGTTGGATCTTTAGAACAAGATAACGTGTATACACAACTCCTTTGGTTTTCATCCTGGCAGATTTGCTGAAACCTGCCTTCAGGCATACAGCTGAAAATGTGAAGCTTCTTCAAGAGCTTCAGTTAGTCACTTGAGAGATTCATTGCCTGATTCTGGGAGACTCTTAGGAAGAACTGGGATCCTGAGCCAGGATCCTAACAGCAGGCCTCAATCCAAGCTCAGTCCAAAGTTTTGTCTGACACCTTCTAGTTTTGAATAATTTCTAAGGTGTGCCAATGCTATTTCTGAACAATCTTCACATGTTACAGCCTGGTTTCAAGGTTTGCTGGAAAAAGAAAGCCTGCTACTGACTTAACAAAAATAATTTCTCAGCCAGCGTTGGGCAGCTGGATAGCATCACCCAGAACAGTGCCCAGGACTTCCAACTTGAAGCATACCTTTTAGGAGGCCATTCAGACAAATGGCAGCTCCTCAGGGGTACCCGCTGGTCCCTGCTAGACTCTTGCATTTTATAACGCATCTTAAAAGGGACCTCTGCTGTAGTTCAGCTTTTTAACCATTTTAATCTAACTTTGGCAACTTACTCTCTGCCTTCGTGTTTTTAAATGCCAGTTGCCTTGCTCTGCAACACAGCACCTTACAGCAGAGATCCCACCTCTTACACTGTGTTTTTCGTTTTGTTTTCCTCTCCGTACCTCCAGGAAAGGTCTCGTGCCCTTCTACTTCAGATCATGTGTCTGGCCCACAATGGACAAAGCATCTGCTTATTCCTCCAAGGCTGTGGGATTTTGTGCTAGTTAATATTAATCTGCGTAAATCTCTTAAATCTTTTGCTCTTGGAGTTGCATGTATTTCTGCATATTTCTAATACTCATCTGACTACTGTGCTCCTCACTGTGTTTCTTCCGTGCTGCTTAATGGCTTTGATAAGAGACATTAAAGGGATGGATAAGTGGAGTAGGCAGAACGCAGTGTGATTCTGTATATTTTTCACCAGGGAGCCCATCTGAGGCCCCTTCTTTTCTTGAGCATACCAATAGGTGTTGGTGTTCCATGCAGGGGGTGACTTTTTCTGGCTTTTAATGCTGTTTTTGCAGTACTGCACATGCATAATTAACTTTTACTTCTGCAGCTCCTCTGAATCTCTGTGGTGTCCTGTTCAGAAGACCTGATAAGCATTTCTTGGTTTTAATTATATACTGTCTGGGTAATGTCCCCAAGTTGTCTGGGGGCAATAAGGGAAGCAGAAAAGAGAAATCCAGAAGCCACAAGCATCCCAATATAGACAATTCTTTGTGATTTCATGGCTTTTTCAAGGTAGTTCTGTGTCACACCATGTTTGTGGTTGCCTTTCCTTACCTGAGTTTAGGAAAATTAAACTACTGTCTTCCAAGTACAAGTTTCCCACAGATAAAGGCAAATCCCAAAGACGATTGCAAGTCTCTGTCAGTTGTCTCCTCAGCCCTTCTGTGCCATCCTGTAGTTATTGGAAGGTCCTGGTTACTAATTGCGAGAATTTAAGTTTTGTGTTAAAAGTCTGACTTCTGTAGAGATGCTCAGGAAGCTGCCCAGGACTTCTGTTGGAAGTGGATGTGTTGGTGCTGTCCTGCACCTGCATTTTCTTCCTTCTACTCACCAATTCAGTTGCAACATTTTCAGATGCAAAAAAGTACAGTTAAGCACCGACCTATTAACATAAACTGACAAATATAGGAAGCAGTGGGAATCTGGGCACATGCTAGTTCTCATCTGACTCCATAACCCTGACACGTAGTGTGGGTTTTGTTGGGCTTCTTTGTTCATCTCAAATTATTCAGGCTTTAGCACTGTTGTCAGAACTGATGTGAAGCAGAATATCTTGTCGCATTTCAGCTTTTGATGTCTCAACAAAATCAACCAGCCAAAAGGAGTTTTTTTCCTTGCTGGAAGGAAAAAAACCATAAATAATAAGGAATGTTTCACAGTCTAGGTTTTCTAGGTTTGCCACAAGAAATAAGGGTAAATGCAGAGCAGTGGAGATGAGATAGACTGATCTTTGTGACTAGCTGTTGCTTGCTTGATGTAGGATGGCTTCTGGAAGCTGTTCTTCGACACCACAGCATGAGCACCAAGTTCTTCAGTTAGGAGTGATACATAGATATTGGTACAGGTATTGGTATAGGTAAGGGGCATTATTTTCTGTGTCAGTGGGAGAGAAAGGGCTGTGCTAGTGCTGGTAAAACCATGTTGGTGTGAAGTTGATTCAAGAGCCATTCCTCTGACTAACAAGAAGATAGGGCTAGCTGGTACCTGGCTGAATGCAGTGACTACTACTTTGTTATCTTCAGAAGGGCACTCCTGATTTTATTTTTGAGCAAGTGAAGAGAATCAGTCCTGACACACTCAAGTGGGTAGGAAAGGTGCAAGAAGAGGTTAAAATTGAAGTTCAGCGTTACGCTTTGAAGCAGAGTTCAGCACTCAGGCAAAGGCAAGGGTTGGACATTTGCCCGCTACAGATCTGGGGACCCAAAAACCCCCGAGAAACATCAACAGTTCCAGGTTGTAGAAACCAGTACGGGTGCAGCAAACAGCAGTGGAACGCAGTGAACCCTGAGCTAGGAGCAACTCCCTGAGATGTTGAAAGTGTGCATTGCTCCTAATGGCTACTGCTGGTCATAGCAAATCCTGTCAGGTTTCATGTGCAGAAGGAGGTATTATGTTCCTTGTACAACATGCAATGTACCACAGGAGGTGGTATGCACAGTCTGAAAACCCCTTGCTGGATCAGCACTTAAATCACTTGGTAAATCAATTCCAAAGCCATTGAATTTAACCTAATTGCTACTTTCTTGGGTCCAGTAACATTCCCAGTAAACAGTGATGTTTGTTTCATTCAAGGTGTTCAGAACAGAATAGTATTTCTCTTTTTTAAAATTTTGTGTCACAAGAACGTTCCTGGTATGTAATGAGAAATTTAGTTAATCTGTTCAATAACATTTTCCATGTGTATAAAAAATCATGAGAACGAAGATGTTTGCTTTGTGATTGAAGGGTACAGGAAGGGGAAACTTAACCATCTGCCACTACCAAATTACTTTTCAAGGGAGGAAAATAAATCCCTCTCATTGGAAGCTATTTTGATCAGCTCTAATAGTAATATTTTATGTAGGATTTCTCTTCCAGAGCCCAGTAGAATTCATCTTTCTAATGCTTTGCTAAGAGGAACATCTGTCTCGGACATTGTGAGGATTGAAGCACTAAGAGTTTTTTAGAAAACTCATATTCATCCTGCAATATTTATCTGGAGTATGTAATCCTAATATACCAATCGCAGCAATAAATATTTTGCTATAACCAGACACTGAACTCCAAAAGAAACGTGTTTAGCTGCAGCTAATGAAAATGTAATGCCTGTGACCCTGCAATGTTTGTGTTCTGCAGCACCAACCCAGAGTTTTAAGGAATTTTGAATCAGCAAGACTCAGACTCTGCAACTTTGATGGAATGAAAAAGCCTCAAGCTTTCAACACCTGCCATAGAAATTTAATAAGGACCCTAATAAATGGGTCAGTTTCAACAAACAATTAACTTAACAACTTCATCTGGAAGGCTTAGACTCCCTATTTCACAGGAGGTAACTTGAGAGCAGTCTTATGTTATATAGTGTAGTTAATGTTTCCTTTAGAAAAACAGAGTTTTAATATTTCACGTGTGCCAAATTACATCCAATTGGCATTTGGTACACAACAAAGCCTCTAACCCCTGTGTAGATCAAAAAGAAAATTTATATTAATCTTCTAAGCTGTTTGTGGGTTTCTTAAGCACATGGAAAATACACATTTCCCAGGAATTCAGAAGCTTATAAAATGAAATTTGTGGGCAGTTTGGATAAAATTATTCCATATACTTTGATTATGCCATTAAAATTCACACTCCTACAAACGCGTAGCTTTTGTTGTAGGTACTGCGTGCTCACTGGGCAGCGTAGCTGGACTGCACAGGCTGGCGAGGAACGTGTTTGCCTATGTGTTGTCCTACGTTGTGAGCTATTTTTTCAGCCTCTTGTAAAAATATATAATGGAGACTAAGTCTCTGAGGGTTCATAGGTCAGTATGTTTAATGTAACTCTGTGCTGAGATGAAACAAAAATAGAAAATTTAATTGCATTTTTCCACACCCTACTTTACACGTTTCATCTTAAACTCTCCATTTATTTTGCTGTCAGTTGCTACCCGCCCCCAGTCTCCCCAACTCAGCCCCCCACCATCCCTTTTAGTGGATTGTTTTGGTCACAACTCACCCCTAATCACCCTTGCCATGTCAGATGTGTTGCTTGCATGTGCCCTGTCTTTTGCCTTTGCATCTGAACTTTGTCCCACATCTTGTGTTTGAACAGTAAGAGATCTCCTGGACATGGACCTGTGCTTCGTTACAGCTGTCGATATCCTGTACCCAATATCAACATCCTGTATCTAGTGTCTGACTGCTTACGCTAGCTAATGGCATGGCCTTTTTTTGCCCCTATGGCGTATTACAGTTACTTGCATCTATATAGGCTGTCGTGG
>NW_010246472.1:0-31541 GCF_000690775.1 Eurypyga helias
TGCTGCAGGGGGCGCCTGCGGCCTGCTGTGTCGGAGCGGCTGTGGGAAGTCGTCCCAGCGCTGAGGAGCTGCGCTTGGGTATCGGCCTCAGAGCTGATTCCAGATAAAGAGGATCCTGCAAGAGCACGAGTCCCGTACTCTACAAGAATACTGAAATTTCTTCTTTTATAGAAATGCGTTTATCTTAACAGTGCTCAGGTACAAGCGATGAGTTAACAAATCACTTCCCAAACCCAGACAGCTGCCAAAAAGGGCTTTCCCGTGTCATCTTCATGAGCTGCTTGTACCAAGTTTTGAACATTTGGTTGAACTGGGTTGATGCTGAAATTCATACTGGTACGCTGGATGGTCTTGTAGCCAAATAAAACGTGTAATCAAAACTCAGAGCTGGTGCTTAGTGTTACTTAATAAAGCTCCACTTGGAAGCAAGAGGTTTGCAGGAGCTCAAAGGGGAAATTCATTGATTTTCAACCTATTTCATAGGAATTTCAGCCTCAGAGTTCTCACATACATGTAGCATCTCCAGGAGCTTGGGAATCAGCCTCAGGGACCCTGAACGGATAGACCTTCCGCAGAGCCTGAACTGCAACCTAATGCCCTCCCCTTCCTCCTGCATCTGGCACTTAGCTGGAGGACATCACACTACATGGGGGAGTTCTGCTGCAGTGTTGGTATCCAAGAGAACGAAGGGGAAAACAAAGCAGAGACTAGTGCAGGTCGGAGGTACCAACTCTCACTAGATAAAAGTCAATTAGCATGTTAACATTGCCCCTTACCGCGAAAGACTGTGCTCTTCAATGCTTGAACGCTACGTTTTTGTCCAATCCTTTTGCAAAAGAAGGATATTTCAGCGCCTGCAGAGTAAAAAGAATGTTTTATGTGAGCTCCTATGCTCCTGAATGGTTAATAAATCAACATATAAATAAAAGGCATTATATACATCTTACAGTTGGAAGAAGAAATTCAAATTCATGGTTCGTTACTCCTATTGTGTATGGGACTGCATTGATCCTTTTTCCAGCTAGCAGCAGTGATGGTTTTTAAGGAAAAATATACTGTCCACAGCTCCTTCAATAAAGAAGGCACTGGAGAAAAAGGTACTCCTTTGTTATGTACGTATTGGTTTTGCTAGGAAAGATAATTCAGCTGTTTTATTATTGACCCAAGGAAATCACCGAACTGACCTATTTTTAGTTATAATATATGAACTCAAGGGTAACTAAGTTTCAGGCCTTGTTCGGAGTTTCCCTTACATGGTTTCAGTATTGCACAAGAACATAATACTGAACCCTCAAGACAGAGAGTGACTTGTTAACCAGTTTCTAACTCCAGCTTCTTAGGGTTGGGTGAGTAACAGGGTCAAAATAAACTTACGTGGTAAGATTGCACAACCAACAAGCCATCACAGTGATATGGAAAAACTGGTTATGGCAACAGATAAACCAGCTACTAACAAAAGGCCAGTTTTGCAGAAAGAAAAGCTTTCTTAATGACTGTACCTTCTAGAATGGTTTGATAAATGCTGCATTACTTCCTCCAATACGCAGTTCTTCCTAAGATTGCGCAACCAACAAGCCATCACAGTGATACGGAAAAACTGGCAACAGATAAACCAGCTACTAACAAAAGGCCAGTTTTGCAGAAAGAAAAGCTTTCTTAATGACTGTACCTTCTAGAATGGTTTGATAAATGCTGCATTACTTCCTCCAATACGCAGTTCTTCCTCCTTGCGCTCTCTACTAAACAATCAGCCCACTGCTAGGAGCTGCCTTGCTGATGGCACGAAGAACTGCGCACAGTTGGCCAGCTCCATTCTTGCAATAACTCTCCTATCTGATACCTGTGATCCTGCCTGGTTCATAGCTATTCCCAGGGGAAAAAAAGCATTGATTGTTTACATTGCTGTGAGGAATGCACTTCTACCCTGAAATGCGTAAGAGCAGACCACAAGGAAGGTGGGGAATGTTGCTGTTCAGATTCTTCAGGTGCAGTATTATGGTTCCAGTGCACTGCTGTGAAGTCCTGCAAAAGCCAAGCAAGTGCCATACAATGTTTTTGCTTCAAGTTATCTTAGTCTTAGAGAAGGACTTGTTCTGTCTTACAGAACAAAGTAGGCACTAGCTACCCTTTTTAGGGCTGTGTTTACGAACACTTCTGCCGTTTCTTAAGCACTGAACCACTGCAGCTGAATCGGGTTTTTCACAGCCAGCGTGGTTGCAATTCTCTGCAAGCAGTGTAACAGAAGATGACAAATTTCTTATATTAACGATGTTACTTACTCCTCTGTGGGCAGTACTTTCTTCAGCAGCCGAGCCACAGTGGGCAGTCATCAGCTACACTGTGCTGGGAAGGCTAAGCGATTTTGCAGAACTCCAATTCCTTCCATCACAGCTGAAGACCGGAGTCATGTTTCATGGGAAAGCTGTGACATAAATAAGTTACAACAGTATGCACAGTACTGAGCATTTGCAAGTTTGAGTATGGAGGATTTGCCAGTTTGAACAAAGCGGTATCATAAATAGGTGTCCAAATGGATTTTTTTTTCAGGAAACATCAATGTGTGGAAAGCTACAGTATTAAAAGATCAGTAATAATATTGGATACCATAAGAATACTAAAATCTGGTACAATATACATTTTAAAATTACTTACTTCAGCTTGTTTATCCGAACAGTCAGTTATCAGTTCTGTCTACAACTCCACTCTCTGAGATGGCCCTATGGAACAAACCCTTTGCCAGAGGAGAGATGACCTGGGAAGCAGGAATACTTGGTCACCAACTTAGAAAATGAATTATAAAATCATGTATAATTAATACACTTCTTTAAAAGATTAAGTTTTCTGTTGACAGAATGTGAATAACAGAATAGCAGCAGCAGTTCTTGCTGAATATTATCCACTAAATAGACTGCTATGAATTTCTTCAAATAGAGGTGCACAGTGCATACATTTGTATTTAATGGATAAGTACAGTTACCTTGAGCCGAACCAGGTATCTATACCGAGTGACCGTTAATGTTGAAGATATAAAATAAAATGTGGTTTGGAGCATAATGTAGGAATCTGCTATTTAAAGGTAACGTAGACATTGTGGCCCCAGTATTACTTCTTTCTCAACTGTTTGAAAGCATAACATTCTTTATATTTGGGATGTTAAAATATACAGGTGGACAGAACGCTGCTTCTCACACAGTCAGAAAGTACTTTGGTATGTGCCTAAGAAAATAATGGGCCTGACTTTTCCACAGAAGTTACATCTATAATTTTGCATTCACAAACACATGGGATTTTTTCTATTCTGTTTAAGATAATGTTTTTTGTGAACTTACAAGGACAGAAACACTAATTCAACAAAGAAACCAATAATGGACTTAAAGTCTACTTCAGATCACAACAGGGAAAAGGATAAAATGCCCAGTGTGACCCATATGATGCATTAAGAAATATGTGACAGAACTAGCACTTGCTACAATTAGCTGTTACTTGATGGCTTTTTGCAAGTAATGTCAAGAACAAGTGTTTTTTGCAAGTTATGGAAAAAAAAACACACAAAAAGTGATAGCCAGGGAGGCTCAGTATAGATCCCACTGCTCGACATCCACCAGTGTGTAAAAGCAAGCCCAAGTGAACTTGGGGGTGAGGAGGGAGATTCCCCCAAGAAATCAACTCCTGCAGGCAGGAACTCCGGCTGTCACCGTGACAGCCCCTGCTGGGAAGAGTAGCTGTAGGCTGTGGTACGCTGTGGGAGACGGGAGGGTGAGCTCAACACCAGTTAAGGGGGTAACTAGACCTAATTTATTGCTGTTTGTTTATTGTTACGAGTTCTTACAGATGTTTGGATGCTTCACTTGTGTGTTCCACCGTGCCTGGGAACTGCATCTTGCTTGTCATGTAACTTTTCAAGAAAGCCACTCCACTGTGTGCCCTGAAGCATTCCAAATGTGCCAGAAAATAAGGTCACGGCTGCTAGAGCCCTTGAAAGGAGGAAGACTGGGGGTGCCCCTTTGTGGGCCCATGGGCAACGTTGAGCCAACAACATGCTATGAGCAAGACCATACTTTGCTATCCCCTCTGTCTCAGTGGGTGTCTGTCCTGCCAGCAACGCTTTCTCCCTCCAGCCAGTGAGCTGTGAATTCTTTCTCAGGAAGGGGTGAACAACAGGTAATCACACCACAGAATAGTCTGTGAAAACCCTAGAGCCTTGAAACTCAGGTCCTGCAAAGAAAGCTGGAAAATTCATATCTGACACCCTTTAGGCTGAAGAAAGAAACTAGACACGTTTCTGGCTTATTGGGTGTGATTTAACCTCTTGAAATTAGCCTATATGGGTTAAGAGAAAGAAAAGGAAATTCCAAAAAGATCAGAATCAACATTTATTCATAACAGTTTACAAAACAAGAAGATAATTAGATATTTTCTGCCCTCATTTGTGAGATACCAAGCCCATCTCACAGATTTTTTTTGATGGATCCTCTGCTCCCTGCAAGCTATTTCCAATTAAAGAAATTGGAAGGGGGCTGTAAGCATGACAACTGACCATTCTCTTCTGAAAGAACAGGGGAATAAGCATATAACACATTCTGAAACATGATATATTCTGTATAGATAATTTCTTACAGATTTCCATATATTTGCCAATTTTCTCCTCATTCTCCCTTCTCACAGATGCATTATTCAGTTTTGATATCCACTGAGTAGATACCGTGGTCTCTTTGAGCCTGGAAGATTGTAGGGTTTTTCTGCTTGCTTCATTAAATAGTGATTTTTAGTCCCACAAACATTCCGAATTTCGCTTGATTCCCTCTGTTCACGGTGATCATGACAACAGATTACATAATAATGAGTTAGAAGGTGATTATTAAACACTGCATCCTGACAAACTGACTTTGTTTGACATTACTGTAGGTTTTAAAAGCAAGCTGTACCCTCCACAACTCTTACAAATCTGTGTGTTTTCTCCTTTCATTCATCATTTGTTCTGTGAGCTGTGTCCAGAACTCAATTTTGTGTTCTTTCAGTTTCTTTGCTGCCTTTTGCACGAGGTCTATTTCCAGGTATTGTTCATCCAGATCGTACTGAGGCCAATGGATCAAGCCTTCTCCATTGGGATTTCTGGAAATAATATAATGAAAAGTTAGCCTATTAATTGTGCTCTGACTGCTCAGGCTGAAAGCATTTCAGAAAACTAACATGAGCTCAGATTATGTGATTCTAAATAGCTGGATCTTTTTTATCAAAATGCTTGTCAGTGGAATAGCAAATATTGGATAACTGCCATTACTTTTGGATCTAAAACTCCACTGTAGATGGAGTAATAGCTCTTGGCTTTTTTTTTTTTTTTTTTTGGTCTGCAGGTTTATTTAAGTGTTTTTTCTTGCAATCATTAAGAATAGAATTCATTTGCTTCATTATCTATCTTAAACTCTGCCAAATTTGTAGGCACCACCATAAAAGTATTGCTATTACAGATGAAACGTATGCTGTGATTAGCATTATGATTCTCACCCGTTTCTAGCAAAATTAGTCCAGTATCTCATAACGGTTCTGCTAAGTTTACTTTCTTCTTCTGTAGCATGCCCTGCAAAGTGAGAGGGGGAATGGCAACGTTAAAAACTAAATAATCAAAGAAGTAGCAGCTCTATCAATTCCAACAGACTGTAATCAGTTCTAATTGTTATGCTGAGCTACAGGAGTTTTACCTGAGCAGAGCTTTGAGAAAGAATGGCAGATCCATGATTTTATGAGAAGTAAGTACTACTAAAGACAGAAAATGTTTATGTTGATTTCAATATTTATAAGAGAGAAAGTTTATTCTAAAAGCCCTCCAGTAAGTAAACTTAATATTAATGATGTTTTAGAAGGAATACTTCAGTAAGCCTGGACACATCACCGGCTAGGAATGGTTTTCCAAAGACGAAGGCGATCTCATCTGTATGATCTGCTTTCACAAACTCTGGTACAACACCTGTTGCTGAACTTGGTCGATGTTGAAATTCATAAAAGTAGACTGGGTTGCCAGCATCTAGGAGAAAACATGCAGCAGAGTGTTAGTTTGAGAGCTGAAAGTACCCGCCACGAAAGATGACAAACTTTCATTACAAGCTATTTTGATAGAAAGAAAACACTATCAGTTCTTTGGATAATGAAGCATGACTCATACTGTCCACAAACACAGCCCAGGATGGAATTTAACATTTCTTCTAAGAGATGCAGAATTAGAGGCTCACCTCTATGATGTCTAGCCACTTCGACGGCTGGAAGAACAAACAGAGAGTCTCCTAGTGCATTGAGAAGGCCATCTCGCACCTGAGCACGGTTTGCTGCTTTCCCTATGTATTCATCGTATACTCGATCAACAGCTTCAGAAGTAACACCCTGAAATGAACAAAACCAGTCCTTAGAATGATGACGAATATTCAGAAGAGTAAGAGCGCTAATTGAGCGTGCCATCTGCACATCCCTTGCTAAACCCCAAACATCACATTCTTCCAGAGAAAACCCTCAGCTGTGCCAATGCGGCTCAGAGCTCACAACTGGGAGTTACACAGCTACCAGATACAGATGTTCTCAGGGAAGAGAGATTTGCAGGACCTAAGGATCACACATCGTTAGACAAACATCAGTCAGTGATGCTGACAAATAGATGTGGCAGTGTGTTCTCCTTTCTGTGGAAATAACCTTCCTAAGAGAAAAGAAATCCTGTCGGATTTCACAAAATTCATTTATTGTTGTGGATGGCTATAATTCACTCCCTTTCAGAACAAGCCTGGGCGCTGTCTTTCCAAGTTCATAATGGATGTCTGTGACACTGAATGATCCATTGCAAGTACTGGCCATGTTTATAAAGTCCTTAATTCTTACATAGTCATCTGTCTGCTTTTTTTACACTTAGTAGTTTCAGGAGAGCACTAAGGAACCGGAAGGCCAAGAGCTCTGTAAATTACAGGGAAGCAAAACCTCATGCTACCTAAATATAGGTCTCTTAGTGTCATTTGAAACACCTCAGGTTATCCTTTCTAGTCTCCAGCTACGGGTTCAGAACGGTGTGTGCCATAGGTGTTGTGCCATACCTGCTGGTACCCTGCGTGTCTTGGATAACCTAGGGTATCTAAAATGCCGCAAGAGGTCTGTGGTTAGGTACCTGAATCACTCCTGGATTTCCACAGAAGAACTTTTTAAAAAGAGGGGCATTTAGGATAGAAATCTAAGGTGTATTTTCAGTCATTAGTGGCAACAGGAACGCACTGTGTCTGCTGCCGGTTACTGCCCCACGGTAGGAAGCTGTCAAACAGAACGAAGTTTGCCTTTAAAATATACCCCTCCAGGAGTACAAATACAGAACCAGACCAGTGAAGAAGCAGCACAGGGTTATTCTGAAAATGGTGTCTTACCTTTAGTGGTAATGCTAAGGTGTTCTGTAAAACTTCACGTGCAACACCTTTATCCAGACCATCTGTGTAAGGAGGAAATTTCATTGCCTGCATAATAGAGAAAATCACTTTGATTAGGCAATCTTGCATTAACAAAATGATATATGAATAACAACATTGTAAGTCGCTTACCATAGGAAACACCCATCCAAATTCACAATTATTTATTCCTATTATATATGGGACTGCATTGATCGCTTTTTCAGATAGTAATTGCCTGGGACTCTTTGGGAAAAATACGCCATCCGCAGATGCACTGATGAATAAAGGATACTGGTGGGGGGAAAAGAAAAGCAAGCTTCATTAATACACGAATTTTGCTTCTAGAAAAAAAATTCAGATTCTTACTGTAGTTCCAAAGCAAAACAAATTAAGTTGCAAGGGAAAATATAAGAAGTAATAGGATTCAAGACATCTCTAAGTATTCTCTTACAGATTTTCTGCACTAGGCAGAAGATTCTGTGAAGATTCCAATTATATTTTTAATGTTTGTGAAACATGGGTGATGATATCCAATTTACATCTCTCCTTAGTTCAATCCTATTATGGATGTGTGGAGCAGTAGTGGAAAAACTAACTTCTGTGTTGAAAGTGCAAAGGAACATGGAAGCCAGCACTGTAATAAGAAATGTTAAGTAGGACATTAATATATTAATTAATTTTCAGGTTCTCCAGGAGAAACTGTGACATTTCATGCTCTCTTTTCCTTCCTCTGGTAGAACATGACGGAAAAACACAAGTAGCTCAAAGTCCATGCAGAATGAAAGGGAAATAACCTGTTCACATTGTTCAGGTGAGCTATGGCAGAGCTGCAGTGTTGTCAAATCCTGATAAGGTCAAGAAAGTCAGATGTTACATTCACTAAGTTCTCCTAATATTACAGCACACAAATAGCATACTCCGCTATGATAGATTTTGAAATGTCATTTAAATGCAAGAAGTATAATTTCACCTACCATTTTCAGTGTTATCTCTTCTATCTCTTCTTCTGTTTTTTCTCTTAGGCATTCAACTATTGCAGCTGAACTGGGTTTTTCACAGCCAGAGGCAGTAGCAATTCTCTGCAATCAATAAAAACCAAACACCCACTTTTTCATACAATCCCCAGAGAAGGGTCCACGTGCCACCAAACCCCAGAGTCCAGCATGGGGAAGCCTGAACTTCTGCACAGGGAGCAGAAGCCAAACACATTCCAGCTGGAGAGGTAGAGAATAGGAAGCCCTCATAGCCCTTCACGCTGTGGGCTGAGCAGGAGGACAAAACACACTTCTCCAAAATGTTTTGATACACAAATAGGCAAAAATTGTCATTCTGGTAGTTAACGTGCTGGGCTGAGAAGGCAGGATGACATACAGGAGTTAGTGTTGCACAGTCAGAATACAACCACGTAGATGGCAACAAAGAGCACATCATGCTATTCTTGATGATATCTTTTTGGGTGGAGTAACAGCTATCATTAGAGAGACACCTCTCATTATAATGTCACCTCTTTTATATCCCAGATTATCAAATCTAGGTTCCTGGAAGCTCAGAAAAAAAAATAAATGGGTTGAAGTCTGCTCTTCTTTTCAAATATAAATAAATTGAATAAAGTGGTGTTTATTTGCACACAAGAGGCATCATAAAGGAGAGGAGGAGAAGAGTATTCAGAATCTGGTATCAATTTCCAGCCAAAAATTATAGGTCAGCTTTCCGTGTTATAGTATTTTATACATATATATACATGCTATAGTATTCCTTTACATTTCATAATTCTTCCCTGCCTTCTCTCTTTGCTTCCTTAGACTTTTCTTTCACTCAGACATATGTGGATATTTGGGTATTCAAAAAGCAAACCACCATTAAACATATATTATTTGCACACAGAAATACTGTCTTTAATGACTGGGGTTGTAGTTTCACAAGAAAAAAAAAATCTGGTTTTACATTTCGGAATAAACAGTTTAAGATATGCAAAACTATGTGGAAAAATAATTTAAAATACCACAAAATACCCACTTGTGCTTCCTCCTCAGGGTGGTCAGTGAACAAAGCCCTGGCTGCAGTACCACTCTCAGAAATGGCCTTATGGAACAAGCCCTTCGCCAGGGGGGATAAGACCTGTAAAAAGGCAAGGGCAGGTATTACAAACACGACAAGCGTTGTGTTCTGACCACCGACTTAGAATTTCAATATCAGGAATTGACATTTAAAGCATTTTGAAAACAAATGTGGAAAGACTTACTCTGTAGCCTCTGATCATAGTTCAGCTATGCAAAGGGCTTTGGCAGCACTATCTGGGATAAGGAACTCATGCCTGCCTTCCCCCCCACCCCAGAGCACCTTGCTTCCAAGACTTCCTGGAACTACACTGCAAGCCAGATATGGATTGAGTGTAACTGTCCAGGATAGTCTGGCTGTGCTGCAGAAGGGGAACAAAGAACTATTGGCCAGAGGGCAGGAGCTTAGGAAACAGGGATTTTTATCACATGTGTCACTGAACCCTGGTTTCACTGTGTGATCTGTACTAAATTGTGAGAGACTGGAGAAGAAGAACCTCTTAGCTGATGTGCTTGGTGTTGATGTAAAAATTTTACTTTATCACTGTGTCACTAAATGC
This sequence comes from Eurypyga helias, assembly GCF_000690775.1. Lineage (NCBI taxonomy): Eukaryota > Metazoa > Chordata > Aves > Eurypygiformes > Eurypygidae > Eurypyga > Eurypyga helias. The sequence goes on from NW_010246472.1 coordinate 10,030, forward strand.
ATGTTCAGATATCATGACTACTCGCCTCGGTTACACAAGTCACTGTCAAAATGGCCAACACATCCTCTTAAAGGATTTTTCTCATAAGGATAAACATAAGTATGGGGAGGCCTGGCAGATTGACTATATCACACTCATACGGTGGTGCAAAAAAACCCCAAACCTAACCCAGAATTCAGTTCAGTAGATTAGGAGTAACATTGGGTCTGAACTACAAGATTTAGATATGAAAAGAACTTTTTCGTCAATCAGAAGATGTATTGATATCACATTGTATTATAGATCAAGGTGATGTGTCCTTTACTATAAAACTCCCCCAATTCTCTCCCCGACTTTTCATTCAGATACATAAAATGAATGCGGACAGTATTGGGTTTTTTTTCTTAAGGGATTAAAATTCAATATTACTGTGAACTTACAAGAGCAGAAACGCTGATTCCTCCTGCAGATTCTCCAGCGATAGTGACAGATCCTGGATCTCCTCCAAAATAGATGATGTTTTCCTGAATCCACTGAAGAGCTGCTACTTGATCCAAATACCCCCAGTTACCTCGGGCATGCTTATCACCAGTGCTTCCGAGAAAGAACAGATTTGTTTAAATGCTCAATGCAAGAAAAAAGGGAGAGAAAAATACAACCTGTGATTAAGAAATCAGCTGCCATTCTCTACACAGAGCGTATCTACACAACTGAAAAATAAACAGCTCAGAGATTAGAGTAGCAATCAAACAAGAGCAGACTTGGGAGTTGACTTGGGACTTGGAAATTGTTCCCAACTGTTGCACATGGAATTAAGGAATCTATAGTTTCTTTGCATAGGCAAGTATTCTGCATGTCTCTTCACAAAGGCTTTGCACACATAATTTTGGAAATCACTTTGCACAAACCGGGATAAAATATCTCACCTAAAATATCCAACAATACCTAGTCTGTACTGAATTGTTACAACCACCACGTTGTCAAAGGCTGCTAGTGCTGAACCATCGTATGACGAAGCTGCTCCAAAAACTAATCCACCTCCGTGAATCCACACAAAGACCTGGGAAGACAAAATCAGAAACAAGCCCACACAGATATGAGTTCCCAGTGATAAAAACTAAATATAAACCAAAATATAATATTTTGTGCTGTTTCTCCCCTCACTCTTTCAAATTACATTTCACAAATGATAGAAGTCTTTCAAATATAAGGCCTGCCATCTCACACAATGGCATTGATTTTATTAAATACGTACATTATGCCAGTGCCCCAGGACTTTTCACAGATTGTTTAGATGAAATCAAAGATTACCAAGCTAAAATGTCAATAAAATTTTATTTGCAAAATAAGATTTTATGTATCTTTTAAACCTCAGCAAATATTTGCTGGGGCAAGGCATGTAATTTGATCATTACAAAACTGCTTCTATAAGTCTGCATATAGTACAACTTGTAGGTCTGCTGTAAAATAATTTTGCTAGAGGTTTTATAATGATTTTGCTTACAGGCAGTGTCTCCTGTTTTTCTGCAGAAATGGGTGTATACACATTTAGGTATAAACAATCTTCAGACACTTGGAGAGGAACTTTTTCTTTTCTATTAGTAATAAAGTCTGAAAAGACCTGTCCATGTACTTTATTCTGTAGACACCTGAACAAATGAAAAAATAACAAGCAACAGAAATAATTAAAACCTCTAAGATACGGAGTATAGCTTTTTTGTGCTTCCAAAATAAAGTGCAAACCAAAAACCAATCTCTAATACATTTCTAGATTGTTGGCAACAGAAAACATAAAATATTTTTTCACTTTTAATATATATATTCTTCCTTTGACCTGGCATTAAGAAGACCTGTCAAAAGGAGCCACAGTCTACAGCAGTACGCAGTGACGAGCAGATAGAATTTTGCACGTTTTGAAATGTTACAGAAATATACCTGCAAATACATGGGCTATGAATTACTTCAGTGAAAATGCAAATCAGTTATTATACATCTTCAATAGCTTTTTATATTGTGATGGTACATTGAGGCACTAAACAAGGGCAGTCGTAAGGATGGAATTGGCCTGCATTTCTTATGTGTCCTATCAGGCACATGACTCAGGTTTTTGGTTTTTTTTTTTCTAATATTTTATTCCAACATTTCCTCAGCTTCTTTCTGTTTCTGCTCCAAAGCTACACCACTCATAAACATTGATAGGTAATGGCCAAATACTCACAAAACAGAATGTTATTGACAAAGTGCTGGTCCATATTAGTTCATCACCGATGCCAGTTACATAGCAGTTTTTAATAAAAAGAGCAACTTATAAAGATGTCTTTAGCAATGAGTTGATTGTAACAGTTACAGGTAGTAACGAGATGGCACCAAGGAATTTATCTTTGTGGCTTTTGCTTGCCCTGTACATCAGTGCCCTGGAGTTGCATATGGTATAGAATTATTGAAAAGATCGATGGTTTTGGCGTTGTCTTACATTGGTGGGTAGGAAGAGGCATCTCTGACACCTCCCCATGGCTCAGGTGGCTGAGGTTCAGAAAACCTCAGCGGTCCAACTGGAGGCTTAGCAAAAGGAAGTCCCAAAAAGACATTTACACTCCTCTCAGCTGTGTCTACTTTGAATTGGTACCCTCGGACTCTCCCATATTTGGTCACCACTTCTGGTTGCTCTGCTTTTTGTCCTGTAGGATGTGAGCACAAAATCACATGATCGGTCTATTTGTAAGTAATTGCCAGATTTCTAAAAGCCTTAGCTATTTAAACCTTTTGTTTGCTTAAGCAATTGATTTTCATATGTAAGGCTTCAACAAACTCTCATCAGTATAGCTGACATTATTTTAGCCTTCACCCTAATTGGTTTGCATATATAATCTTCCCCAGGTATATCATGTGTCTTACTATCCACACACATTACTAATTGCATATAGATCTTAACCCTTTTTGATCCAGGTTGTTAGTTAAAAGTCTGGTAGATTGCTGTCATTAAGAAGAGTAATTTCCTTTTCAAGAAAAGGATCTGTGAACATACAAAATATATTCTGGACCCTTGATAGAATGTACAGCCAAAAGAAAAAGCGTCTAACACCTGAGAACAGTCTGGCATGCACAAGTGCTGTTAACAGGCAGGATTCATTTTAAGATGGGTGTGAAAGTTCTCAATAGCAAATTACAAGGGCGGTTCTGTGGTCTGCTCTGCCTCAGCACAACCCAAGATTTTGGGACCGGAATTGGATTCCACTATTTGCAAACAAGGCAGAGAAGACAAATGAAAACAGATGATGGAAAGAAATTAAGAGCTATCTGCTGTTCGGATGTAATGTCTATGCACAAGGTTGGGTGCCCAGGTCCTCCGATAAAGCTGGGCTTCCCCCGGGTGAGCTGGCTGCACGTGTGCTCTGTCTCCTTACAGAAAGCAATATTGAAAAGCCTTTCCAAAGCTTACCCGTTGCTACCAGCGCTGTGATGCCGACGGTGACAGTCAAGAACAGCAGCCGTGTGTCCTTTCCCGTTGCCATTTTGCAAGCTAGTCACACATTTACTTCCTCAGCCTGTTGCCTTATGTACTCTGCTCTGTGTAACTGTTACGCAAGGCAAACACTGAGGAGGAAAAGCAATACTCGAGCTGTGAGCCAACCTAGCTGTGGCAGCCAGAGCCACTGCCCTGCCCGCGAGCCCCTCCCAGGGGAACAGGGAGACGTCCTGGCCTGCAGAGCAGGCCCATGGGTTCCATCCCTGCGCCTTAGAAATCTTGTTCACAACACCTCAGGGATCAAGCAGGTGCTTTAAAGCGCATTGAGAAGTCTCCAGTTGCACCAGGAGGTTTGTCCTGCTGCTGTAACGCTGCCAGCTTTCACGGTCAGGTTAGGATTTCCACACAGCCCGCAGTGAAGGCACCAGGCAGGGACTACACTTCTACCTCATTACGTCTGTTTACTTCACTTCGGTGTTAATAGCTCAACGTAAAGAACACACAATATAGCCACAAAGAGCAAATCCAAAACAACAGTACTGAAAAAATGTGCTTTTGCTGAAGTAAAATTTTAGGGATTTTTATTCTCACAAAAGGATATTTTTTGACAAAACAATACTAGTAAAATCCTAGCTTTTCCTGCTGGGTGGATACTTCAGCTGTTACCCAGTCCTGTGTGTCCAGAGATGTTTGTTTGGTATCTGGCACAATACAGGTGTTTTGCAACACTGAAGAGTTGAATTCTCAACTTCTGTAGTGTGGGAACGATATTGAAGGATTGGGGTAGTGACCATACATTTAATGCCTCTGAAAAATGAGGAGGGTTATGGACTTTGGTGTGAGCTCACATATATCGTGTGTGGCGTGATATGAAAAAGAGGGGAGGGGTAGCTGAATAGAAATAAAAGAGATTTTCTGCCCACGTTAACGATGAGGTTGCGTTAGTTTATGTAAGCTCTGGGCTCTGTCTTTTTTTGGTTTTCCCTCTGGCTTTGGCAAGGCTCAGTAGCTTCTGCCCCAGAAAAGCTGTTTCGCCATTTCATATCAGGAGAATTCTCAGTTGTGAGAGGCAGTATTTCTCCAGATTCGTTTGCTGCTTGCACCTTTGCTTTCAGCTGAGTGGACTGTAACGACCCACAGCCACATGAGTTCAGCACGGGTATGGGCAGTCCTGCGTACTCCGGCTGCACTTGTGTACTTTACCCCTAATCTTTCTCAGCCTATCTGCACAGGAGTGATTTACAGCCCGCCCAGTACATCCCAGTGGACGTTAAACTGGACTGCTCGCAGAGGAAACTGTTGAGAGGTCCTCCCAGCTGTGTGCATCCGGTGCATACTGAGTATCTTACGCATTTGCGGTGGTAGTCAGCAGCCTCCCGCGCTCTGTACCGAGCTCTGGGCTGCCCCAGCTACACTGTTAACGATGCCAGTGCGAGGCTAGCACGTGCATCGGCTGTTCCTGAGTGTATGGCTAGTGCACGCTGGCAAATGGGGTAACACTGGATCTGAGCTTTTAAGAAAATGATGTGGACAATAGCTTCATTGGAGAATTTTTATGGCTGCACAGATGTTCTCTGGGAGACTTCTTTCTTGTTTCTTAGGAGTCAATTCATGATATGATTAGATATCAGGAAGAAGTTCTTCCCGGAGAGGGTGGTGAGGCACTGGGACAGGTTGCCCAGAGAAGCTGTGGATGCCCCATCCCTGGAAGTGTCCAAGGCCAGGCTGGATGAGGCTTGGAGCAACCTGGTCTAGTGGAAGGTGTCCCTGCCCATGGCAGGGGGGTTGGAACTAGATGATCTTTAAGGTCCCTTCCAACCCAAACCATTCTGTGATTCTATGACATTAAATGTCATTAAAACTGGTCTGGGATTATGGTGCACCGTTATGAATGTACAGTCTATACTGTACTGATAGATGTATGCACTGCCAAATGCAATGAATGGAAACAGGTGCCTGGAGTACAAGCGATGGTGTTTAGCACAAGTTATCTTCTGCCTTTATCTGTGTGATGGAGGTTTCCTGGAAGCCAAGGAAGTACCATGTTGTAGTGAACTCCGAACTGCTGTTTGCCTGCTTGAATACTGTTGCAACTTCTCCATGTGCCTTGGATTGCTTTGGTTCCTGGTATGGGAAAACTGTTTCCATGCAAGGTGGAACTACGAGAATCCCTGCTTTTGACTCAGCTTTCATTCTGATGGGCATGCACGCCTCAACTCACCTGTGACCCACAAACCACAGGAGAAGTCCTTTGCTGCAAAGCCAAATGCTGTGCATTCTCCTTTTGCTGAAGCAAACTGTGTCTCCTTAAACAATTTATTTTCTGTCTCCTGGTATTTATTGATTTTACTAAGATCTGTCCTTTCCCATTTGCTTTCCCTTGATTTTTCCCCTTCAGTTACTATTCTATTTCCCAGGCCTTACTCTTCAATCTTTCTTTGCTCTACTCAATACTTGCCTCTCAAACACCCATTCTGCAAAATGTCTCAGCCCTTATCCCATCCACAGTGCCAGAGAAGCAGCCGTCCTGAAAATATTACCAGTGCAAACCAGTTTCTGCACACTCCTCCTATCTTACTTACAATAGGATAAACAAATGGGATTTCAGATCCCAATAGCCTGGCCTGTGGATACTTTGTATGGATCTACAACCATGACCTGTATGCTCTGCAAATGTGGAAACCCTTACTCTACTACACAAACTAAACTTGTGCGATCTGGAGACAGTGCTACATCCCGGGCAAGCGGAATTCTTGAATCCTGTTTGGCATTTAATTTTAAGAGAGAACTTTTTGCAGCTTACCCTCCATCAGTGAATAATATTTAAGTCAGGGATCAATTAAAAAAAAAAAAAATCTGCCATATGGTAACGTTTGTCTCTATACATAAAAGCACTGCTACCTTTCTTGATTTCAATATCTGAAAAATACAGTCAAATATCACCTTTATACGCCCATAATTGCATGACAGCTCACAAGTACATTTTGATTCAAGTATGTATGGAAAATGTCTACACTTAAAACCGGGTCAATTTGTTTTTTACTGAGCCCCTGGTGAGTATTTAACGAAGCTAGTGTGTATGAAACTTAGCGCTAGAGTCTCTGAAGCTAGTGCTTACAGCTTAAACACTTTCACCTCTTTAGCATGTGGTAATCTCACACCAGGATGTCTCTGGGATGGGACAGAGCGTCCGAGTAAGTAGATAGGGGTAAAATCTTTTGACATTTTCCACTGTGCTTTATTTTTAGCACTGTGCCCGTGCATAAGAAGTCTGTTCCACGGCAATTCTCTGCACAGGCCTAGAACACAAGCATGCACTGTGCATATACATACAGTGCTGCCTAGTCTCCTCTCAAAGGGATTGGTACAGGACCTTAGGGCAACCCGATGAGCAGTGAAAATCTGCCAAGCGTCTTTTGAGATTATATTCCCCTCACAAAACACGTTAGCTAAAACAAAGGAGAAGGGACAGGTGCTTAGTAGTAATTCCCACTTACCAAACAGCACTTGTGCCAACAGTTTAACCTTGCCTCCTGAGTTCTGACTGGCAACAGAATTTGGGCAGAAAGACATAGGAAATCACACCCTATTTCTTCCAATAAAGCCATTCAGAGAGAAGAGGTGGCCAGTTAATTGTTGTAGGACATTATTAGCTATGAACAATCTTAAATTCTTCCAGAGGTACAGCAGGGAGATGAGAAAAGGAGGGGAACAGATGTATAGCGCGCCGTAGGACCTGTGGAGCTGCATAATGAGGTAGCAGTATGGTCAGGAATATGGTTGGGATAGTTGGAGCAGCCTAGGAGCCAGATATAGGGAACAAACAGGACATAACAGAGAAAGAAGTTCTTGAGATGGCTGAAGTGAAGTGTTCAAGACTTGTTCTTGGCAGTCCAAGTGCATATCAGCCAGTAAGGGCACTGGAATAATCCTGGGACAAAGGAATCTCTCTTCAGTGCTAGTAATGAAAGCCTGGGACCCAGTGCAAACAGATCTGGAACCAACAGCACAGAGAACAGCCAGGAGCGCAATGTAAAGCACCATGGAAAAGCATGAAAAAAAAAGTTACCAACACTGATCCTCCTAAGGGACTTACTGCTTAATTTAGAAGGAAAAAAATGTGGGTAGTGGAGACCATTTCTCCCTTTTCTAACATTTGAGAGAAGTCTTAGTTGCATCACTACTGCCACAGATTATGTATTACGACAGTCAGAAATACACTCTCTCTGTTGTTAAACCAACTTACAAACCAGAACATTCTTTACTTTCCCTTTTTTTCTTTCCACTGGGGATGTTTCTGTATCTAAATCAGACCATTGCTGATACACTTGACATCAAAAGACAGCTTTACTTGCAAATCAGGTCTTTATTGATTTCACTTTATTAAAACAAAGTTGCTGCTACATTCTGTCTTCAGCCATGGGGAAGTGATAGACAAACCTCAGCAGCAGGGAAATTTGTTAACTATATTTAATAAGTGAGGCTTCTGTTGTAGACAGAAATCCAGGGAAAAAAAAGATCATAAAGGAGAAATAGATCATTTGGAATTATTACAGTAAATAATTGTAAATATGACAACTGTGAAGAAAAGGTCAAAAGAAGGGAAACACAATTTTATCCTCAAAATTACTTCAAGTAATTCCTTTTACTATTCTAATGGTTTGCATATTATGTGCATGTGTAGGCTGTAAACTATAACTCTGAATTAACCTTCTTGTTGTCCGTTCTTTTGTTATTTGTCTTTTCCAACATCATCTTTCTCCAGAACTCTACCTTCTTTTCTTTCAACTTCCTGGCTTTCTTTTGTTTTAGATTTATCTCTAAATATTCTTCATCCAGGTTATAAGATGGCCATTCAACCAAACCCTCTCCATTAGGATTTCTGCAAACAAGACGAAAGAAAGAGTGAATGCCCCTTTCAGTTGCAGGGGAATTCAGTCCCAGCAATGAAGCCTGGATCAACAAAACAGCCACCATGCAGACAATACAAACAGACAATACAAATATGCATCATGAATCTCATGATCCTTACCCAGTTCGAGCAAAGTTAGCCCAGTACTTCATGAGAGTTCTACTAAGGTTTTTTTCTTCCTCTGTAACTTCACCTGAGAAGCAAAATAGAAAGTAATTATTGTGTGTGGTAGGAATCAAAACATTACTACCGAAGCTGTACGTCAGCCTGTGAATGTGTTGAAACACTGATGACAGCAGAGGCACCATACCTGCAATATGTTAGTAACAGAGCAATCCTCAAGATTTCAGCACTCTATGAGATGGGCGTAATTATCCTTACTCTGCAAACTGACGCATTGGGGTACAAGGAAACAAGGTGCTTTGCCTGTAGCTTTCCAGGAAACCAGAAGCAGAACCAGAAGAACAACCCATGTGTCTTGCATCCCACTACAACTCAAGGAATGGGCCACACGATTGAGTTTCACAGATCTCATTCTAGTTTTGTGGGACTGAAATTCTCCTTATTGTTGAGAGCAAGACTAGGTAAAGATTTCTTCATTCTGATACAAGATGATGACACTCGATTTCTCAGCTCTTCAAGAATATTCATTTAAATATAGTTACATATATGCCCACTGTATCAGATAGGTGAAAATAATTTCAGTTACAGTGTGTTATTAATTATAAATGCATCTCAATACATCAAGAAAACTATTTTTTATCTTACTGCTCTCAGTAAATTCAGGCAAATAAAAGAACTGTATAGTGTTTTCTAGGATAACATCAGTAAAAAAATAAATACAAAATATAAGCAAAATCTAAAGGCTCTAGTAACAGACTAACAGATGCTTTTACAACCTGGCTGGGTTGCTCTGAAGTTCAATGGAATAAAAGGAAATACTTTCATTTGTGTAGGCTTTGAAATAGACTATAAACTACTATGCAAATGCCAAAATAAAAGCAGAACCCTCCATGTGAATTCACGTAAACTAAGTAGAATTTCTGTGCTTCTTTGTCAAAATATGAACTGCTCCTAATTTGTTTCACTGGAGAGGAAATACTGCATCCTGAATGTTATTGGTTTAGGCATATGCAAATAAAGCAAATTGCTGGATTCATAATATTCCTCAGGATGTGGCATCTTGTATCTAACTGGCACGTTCATTTGGATTGTAACAAAATGGGATTCTGCCTGAAGGAACAAGAACTCTCAGAATCCTATCAGAATGCCCAAACTGACAAGGCAAAGGCAATTTGGGGAGTAAATCCTTAATCCTTCCTCAATGGACTGGTTCCCTTTTGAATAAAATGCTTAAATACTACTTGAGACATAGGAGAAATTAGTCTTTAACCATTAGATCTTCATACAGCAACTGAAAGACTGGGGTCCTAAGTCTGGCACTAATCAACACAACTGGAACACTATCTGCAAAAGAGACTGAGTTTCCCATTCTCTGGAGCCTGACAGCCTGTAGGATTTCCTGGAAAGGAGGAGACATTAGCTTACATTCCTCAGAAAGAGAGCCCAGATTTCCTGCTTCCCAAGCACTTTGCTAATCTCCTGCAAGTTTCATTGACCTTTCCTTCAATTTATTTTTCAGCCAAAGCTATTTGGCAAATTCATGAATGGTGCTGGTATAATGAAAGTGATGTTTTCTAGCAAATGTCCAATGTCCATGGCTAAGCAACATGTGTAACTGACTCTGCTTCAGAAACAGCAAACTGCACATGATAAGGACTGGAGAAGACAGTAACAGTGTTAAATTCTAACAGGAAAGAAAGTTAATCTTTGGTCTCACTGTAAGTACTATAAGCACTTTAGTCTGACTAAAATGGAAGTAGCACTACTGAATAGAGTAAGGCCAGTGTTATGAGAGTAGGTGAACATTGAATAGCCTATTCCTTACTACGTAGCTGAATATCACCAGCCAGATACGGTCCTCCAAAGACAAATCCAACTTCATCTCCATGATCAGCTTTCACATACTCTGGTTTACTATCCCAATATGAAGAGGGCCGATGTTGATATTCAAAGAAGTAGGCAGGAGCTCCAGACTCTGGAAGACGTAACATTTAGAGAGTTAAAGAAGAAATGCAGAAATTATGGCTGACATCAGCTGTTTAAAAGGTTACTTTAAATATGCCCAATGCTTTATACTTTGCACATTTTAAATGTAATGTTACATTCAAATATATATTTTTGCTTTGAATTAAAAAGTAAGAGTTCACAGCATGTACAAAAGAAAAGAAAAGAAAAGAAAAGAAAAGAAAAGAAAAGAAAAGAAAAGAAAAGAAAAGAAAAGAAAAGAAAAGAAAAGAAAAGAAAAGAAAAGAAAAGAAAAGAAAAGAAAAGAAAAGAAAAGAAAAGAAAAGGAAAGAGAAAAGATATTCACCCCAGGAAAAATTACAGAAAAGAAAGTAACATCAAATTATTTTCTAGTTCTGGGTATTTTAGTATGGCTTGTCTACAATTAAATACCATCAAATCTCCAGACTACGGAGCTGCTGTCTTCCTAAGTAACAGTGGCCAAAGGACAAATTCCAGGTTCCTTTAATATGTTTTAATTTTTAAACCTGTGTACTTCAGTTAACAAACATTTACCTGTGTTATCACGGTCTGCTCTCAATATATTGTGACAATGAGCACAAGTGCGAGACACTAATACAAAGATAAAGGAGTACATACACTTGGTTCACACAATCCTGCAGACCTGTATCACTCTTCACCCTCAAGCTCCCAGTGGGAATCTCAAGCAGGGCTGCCTACACATGACAGGATTTGTGTCTACATGATTTGATCCAGCACGTAGTAAGAGGTTTGAGTGTCCTACTGGTGTTCATTAGCTCACCCCTGTGATAATTCAAAGCTTTAATAGATGGCATGACAATTCCTATATCCCCTAGCAAGTCCAGAAATCGGTCCCGTAGCTCAGCAGGATCATCTGTGTTTCCTAGATATTCATCCATTATCACAGGCAGGAACTCTGATGGTAAGTCCTCAGAGAAAAAGGGGAAACAAGAAACAAAGAGAAAAAAATATCACTCTCTGAATTAGCAACTAAAAATGTCATCCTTTAAACTTCAGATATTCTGCAAAGGCAGAAAGGCTCATGGCAGCACACATGTTGATGGGGAACCATGACGGCAAATAAAACTGATTTAGACTTTTTTTGGGGGGAAAAGAACCCACCATACCAAAAACCAAATGAAACAAACCACCTCAGGTCAAATTTGCAACAGATTTATATGGCTTAAAAACTTTACAAGAATCAACAAAGATCCAGCAGCTTTCCCTGATAATAGCTTTGGCTTCTTTTTTCTTCAGGAGAAAAGAAATGGAAATAACAAAACTAAATTTTCTGAGTCCTTAAAAGTTTTATGGACTATTAGACTACAGGGCAAGACAATGGAATCTCCAAGCTCAGCTTATGTGTTTAGTGTTAGAATTTGCTGCTTGAAAGATACATTTCAAAACTAGGAGTGATACATTTTCAAAACTAGCTCAGGAACTACTTTAAACGTTACATTTAATTTAATGTAAACACATTGAAAAATCCTGCCCTGAAACCCATCAGCCAGGAGATCAGCCATCAAATAACATAAGGTTAAGGACACTATTACAGTAATCCTACATACAAATACATAAGATAAAAATGTTTGTTCGTAGGCCTAGAAGGAAAAATGTATTTGCCCAAATCCCAGGCCTGACTCAATCCTATTTCTGTGCAACCTCATACACTACAGTCCTGTCAACTTTGCTGGGACCCTTGTCCAAGCATAACATGACCTCAAGTCTTAGCAACACACTGAATCAAGCAGGAAACCAGAGAACACCAAACTTCAGAATTCGGGTATATGCATTAAAAAGAGATTACACTTCTTAGATCAGTGCAACAGTTCTTACCATCATTGGTAGAAAAAGCTCTAAAGTTGAAGCGATTGATTTTTTATCTCCTATTTCCTTCAAACCTGGTATTTTTGATGTCTGCACAGAAGAAAACCAGAATGTTATTAGGGCCATTTAAATTCTCCAATACTTTTAACATTGGAACAATTTTATCCCACTTTTTCTTCCTCCTGGTGTTTACTTTCGAAGCATCATACCATGTGCACAAGTGCAGCACGATGCAGCTGTCAGGAAAAGCTTGCATTTACTGCAGTATGTCTCCTTGGTGAAAGCTTCTTCATAAACTACTCATACTAAGCAGTTTATCCTCAAATCTACACATGTGGCTAAGAAACTTCTACAACTAGAAAGCATTAGGGCAGAATTGAAGCGGAAAACCTCTGTCTCAAAGACTTCTTTCCCCTCTGGTAGGGGAGATCTTGAAAGTCACCGGCAGCCTCCCTGTGCCTAGTTCAGTTGTTTGAACCCTTTGAAGTAAAAATAAGGCAGTGCTCCTCCTCTCTCAGAGCATTACATAAAACGACCCTTCTGTCTGGAAACTGAATTAGAGGAGATTTCACTTCATGCTTTTCTGGGTGGCCTCAGCACCAGCACGCTCCCAGAGACACAGTGGTACTGTGCAGATTGGGAACAAACGCGTTGTACTACACAGAGGAACAGGGATACTTGGGAAATGAAGAAGAGGGCAAGGAAACGAGAGGACACAAACCCACCCCCTGCACTTCGTGCACTGTAGAGCAATGGCTCACTTTTTGGGGTTACTGAGGAATTCTTATGAGAAAGGATTTATGCACTGAGGGCGGGTGGGACACCCACATTACCCCCACACTCTGTGCCCAGCTGAGGTTTTCAAATGACAGATCCTTCTGCGTGGCCACAGGAGACACAGGGCAGTGACACACCAGCAGTCAGAGTTCATACTGACATACCGGGTAAGCCGCTGCTGCTGCTCAGTGGTGCGTTTTTAAACATTCTACGTGTCAGTCCCGAATGCTGTGTGTCGTGGGGCAAAGGACTGGGTTTATTTTTGCCTTTGTAATAAGCCCTTGCCTGTGGAATTATTCCTCCTCTCTCTGCCTGGATGAGGGATTAAAATTTTAAGGTAAGGAAATACTATATAAAATTGCTGTTCCAAGGATGTCCATGTAGTTTAACTTGCAGGATGAATCCTGTCTCACTCTTTTGTGACCGATGGGTGCTGGGTCACTACAGAAGCAAAGTTTACCTTGTACATATCTGCAACAATGCGAAGCCTTTCGGCCATACTTAAAAGGTGTCCTACCAGCAGACACGTTCAGAATTGCCCGCAGCAGTTAACACAAATATTCAAAAAAATGAAGAATAGCCATTAAATTACAGATCTAATATTCCAGCCAAATTCATTGTTGGTGACTCCAATCATAAACGGGACTGCATTAAATTCTTTTCCAGCCAGTATCTCGTTGGGTGATTTGTGAAGAAATACTCCATCCAATACTAAGGGCAGAAATGGGATTTCCTAAAGGAGGAGAAAAAAGATCAAATTACTTGTTAATAGTATTTTCCTTTTTTCCTTTAAATCACATAATAAAATGTCCACATTGAATGTTCCAAATCCAAAAAAGGGCTTTAAGAAATGTGAGTATCTACAGCCAATGCAACACACATCTGCAGTTTAGCACGAGTATAAAATGCCAGCCTGGTTGTGTCATCCTGTGGAGTAATGTAGTGGTTTCCTCTGCTGCTCCTAAGTGACATCAAAACACATGTACGCTCGAGTCCTGCTCACAACTTTACAGGTGCTGTGGCACTCCGCTGAAAATTCCAAAGAAAAATTATGTGAAATTATTTCAATATTTAGGGGGTATTCTGACAAAAAAAAAAAAAAAAAGAGAAAAATCAACTTTGCAACAGGCCAACAATGAACTCTGGTCAGAGGCTGAGATAAAGTTTTGCAAGCATGCCATTAAAACAATCTGTTACTAAGAAAAAGTTTCACCTACCGTACTGTTGAAGACTATATCTTTTGCTTCCTGGTTCCTTAAACAGTTTATCAGTGAGGGTGAACTGCTCATGTCACACTTAAATATACTTGCAATTTTCTGAAAATCAACAACAAAGACAAAACCTGCTAGCTATGAGGTGGTCTTTCAGGAATTTATAAACAGAAAATTATTATACACACACTGTGAATAGTTTTATTGAAGGGCTGATTTTGATGAGCTTGATAGGTCTTCAAGTATTTTATTTTACTAGAAATACTATAGTTTGATCATAAAGTGAAATCATTCTGGTATAGTTCTCTTTCTTGCTATGTTTCTGTTCACTGTTCTACAACAAACCTTGCCGTAGAGATAATATGTGGTTGTAACATAAATTAAATCAGGCAAGAAAATTCAGATAATCAACCTGTGAGACATGGACATTATTGCTCTCTGCTGTTCCAGGAGGAGAAATGAAAAGGTATTTATAGACAGGAATTCCACTTTAAAGTTTTCTGGTTTTAAAAAATAATTTACTTCAAATAAAGGCGAACCATAAAAGACCACAGCTGAATAAAAATGGAATGCCTCTTCTGGATTGTAATGAAACGTTCCATATCAATTTCACAGTTACTATGTAAGTTGCAGTGTGCACGAAAATGGACATACGCCTAGATTGGCATATGCGTAACTGAAAACACCTAACTTGGCCACAGCTACTATAATCACAGAACTGTACAATGCTATTTCTCACACCAAAGCAGCACAGTAATACTCAAAATAGACTATTTGAATGAAAATTTGCTTAGTCTTAATCTATATATTTATAGGTATGGTGTGAGAATAACGTCGAACAACTTTGTTGTATAATATGCCATCAGATTTTCCCCTTTTCTCTTTAAACCAAATTATTGGATATAAGGAATATCCTATTTTAGGCTATAAAGGCTTTAAAATGCAAAATATGAGCCTACCTTGAGATCTGTGGAAAGAAGTAAGTCTTTATCAGGGGGCATTATAATTCCACTCTCCGATATTGCTTTATGAAAGAGACCCTTAGACAAGGGAGATAAAACCTGCCAGGAAGGGAAGAACAGAAAGTGTTCATTCTACATTAAGGTCCTTATCCCATAACCTTATGCTTGACTAGACTGCTGGATTCAGTGGGGAATTACATATTTTTATGTGCTTCCAGGGGAAGTGTCTGGGCTTAGCAAAATTTGCCATTGATCAGTTTCAAAAATCAGATTAAGCATGAAATGTTACATTAATTGATTTTTTGAAGATTTTTTAAAGACTTTACTTTTTATCTATCTACTGCATGCCTACGTGTGTGAAAACAGAGCAAGATCCTGCAGATACACCAAAGAGTGTGACAGATCCTGGGTCTCCACCAAAGTGTTCAACATTTTCTTGGATCCACCGAAGAGCTGCTACTTGATCCAAAAATGCCCAGTTCCCGCGAGCGTGTTCGTCACCAGTACTGAAAGAAAAGCAGCATAAGCCACCTTCTCAGGAGGAGGAATACTGCTCCCAATACCAGCATAAACACCAACTTACTCTTTGTACGGAGTGTGGTATTTGGCCAAGGGAAGATGTGTACAGCGTACAGACCTGAATCCTTTCACAGTCAGATCTGAGCCCCGCTGACTTACTTGCCTCTACTGTTCGTTCATCTGTACGCAGACAGATTCCTGGCCTTTATACTACAGGATTTTTGCTTTACATACTAATAAGTGCAAGAAAAGGCAAAACCAAACATCCTATCCAGAAACAAATAGGCCCAACTGAGATGTGATAACAGGTTACAATCAAATGACAATGTAAATGGAGTTTACAGACATTTCTTAATGTTCTTAAGTTCTGATGTCAGTGAACTATGTACATTTAAACCACTGTAACAGTGGGGAACTGGTATAGCTGATTTAGAAAGCAAAACTACCCATGTTTTAAGCACAATAGGAAGTATTTTGTAAAAAGCAAAAGAGGTCATCTTACTTGAAGAATCCCAGGAGTCCAAGTCGGTACTGAATTATTACTACCACAACATTCTCATAGGCTGATAGTGCAGAGCCATCATACCTAGAAGCACCACCAAATATAAAATTGCCTCCATGGATCCACACCATTACCTTAGAGAAAAAAGGGTGAGACATGCTCTTACACATTGCTTGGTAGATTTCAATGGAAAAAGGAGGACAACATCAGAGAATTAGGAACTCCAAATCACTGAAGCTCAGCGGGAGCTGAATTTCATGTTGGTGGGCTTTGAATTTTGCACTGTAATATTGTTGCTAATGCAACACTGCATTTTCAAAAGCAATTAAGTGACTTAGGAGCTACCATTTGGTGCAAACTTTGTACAATGTACGAATGTACAGTGTGGGTTTACGTACGGGTAACTTGTCCTTCTTGCTGGAACCAGAAGGGCTGTAAACATTGAGATACAGACAGTCCTCAGAAGTTCGGAATGGAAGGTGTTTTTCTTTGAAGTTTTTTTCAGCTATTTTCAACATGGACAGATCTTGAGGACATCTTCACAAAAGAAAGGAAGCGTGACTATTAGTAAAAAACCTGCAATAGCAACAATGTAAGAACGATAGAGAAAACCCACCTTCTTTTGCCCCCCAGACTGAATTCCTACAAGGTGCTCAAACTCTGTGTTACTGATGTACAGTTAGTGGTGCCAACTGTAAAAGCACAGCTCTACCCTCGTACTTTAAAAGCTGAACTATTTCAGGACAGTATAATGAGACAGCCTGCTTTCCGAAGACAGGAGTTTCCCAGGAATTCTCTGTGGTTCCTAGTCCCACGGTTCTTACGAAATATTTCAGGACTGGCAGCGTATTCACTCCCAGTCAACACAGGCCCCTTACTGAAGGTCAGACCTCCGTACCCCCAATTAACACAAACAACACTGACAAACGTGAGCAGGTCTTGTGTACAAATGAACGGAATGGCTCTCACAGTCGTGGGTAAGAAGTAGCGTCTCTCAGATCATTCCAGGGTTCTGGTGGTTCAGGTGGGGAAAACCTCAAGGATCCAACAGGTGCTTTTGCAAAGGGAATCCCCAGGAAAACATTTACAAGTCTGTCCGTCCCCTTCACGTTTGTTTGTCTCCCTTTGAGCCGTCCAAGTGCAATAGTCACTTCTGGTTCAGCACCATTCTGTCCTAAGGAACACACAAGGTAAAAAAAACCCACTGACTTGCATCTTTGTAATTATCAGACAGACTTTTCAATGAAGCCTTTTTTACTGCCTGTTTAATTTGAAGATTTCAGCTTGTTCCTTTCCATTTTGTTCAGTTTTCATTTCGCTTTTGTGCAATGACAGACACCCCCTGCCAAACACGCCCATAGCTGGCTCTGCCAATGACAGCTGGAGCTAGGTAAGACAGAGGTTACTCCCTGTGCAAGAGCATAAAGCTTAAGAACAAAATTCAGAGCAAACAGCAACCGTCAAAATTACCAACATTTTCTAAATTTATCATCCAACAAGATCTTAAAAATATTTTGTTTAGGTACTGTAGAAATGTTTTTGCTTTCTACCTTTTAAGAAAGATAGAAAGTTTCATTTTAATAAAATAATCTCAGAAATAGTTTCATCTCACAAAACCAGTAATTTTTGCATCAAGCTTATTAGGATGCTTTTGCAGGTGGCTAACATAAGTGGAAGAGATGAGACAGAGTGCCTTTGAAAATCACTACACTGCAACTTGTTAGCGCAGTTGCTTCCCCAACAGCAATACGAACAGATTTTGCATCTTACCTCCTGCTCCGCAGGTGATGAATGCTATACTACAAAACAAGGTACAAAGTGAAGAAATCTGGCTTTGAGGAGCCATTTTTCACTTCCGTCTGGACTCTAGATTATATTCTGCTTTTATGCGGAAAAGAATGGTACAAAGGTCCCTGCTGAGGGCACTGCGTAGGGAGTGCAGCTAAATTCCCTTTCGAACATGCACTGCATTAAGCACTTTCAGAGCTGTACTTGATCCTGAGTGTTAATACAATCCCTTAGTGTAACACACCTAATTATTACCTGATCCTGAGAACGGACAACCTGAAAATGACCCAACGCTATCTGTGAACACAAAAGGTTAATCACAGTTAATCTGCTGTTAACCCTAGAGGCAGATAAAAAGTGAAGCTCTGAAGATCTTAAATTCTCGTAAAGAAAACCCCAAACGACAAAAAACTCACCAAAAAAAAAAAAAAGGATTGCAGATTACAAATAACTAGAAAGTAACAACAACAACAACAACAAAAGTTAAAAAAAATCAAACCAGTTAATTCTTGCAGAACTTTCAGTGAGGGCTAGCACATCTGCACCATAAATGAAACTATACGTGCTTTCCAGCAGGGTCTGGCCTCCAGCCTCCAGAATAGTCCTTTATCCCTTCTTGAACAAAAATAGGCCTTCTGAATTTTTCGGAATTAAAGGGGAGATTCAAGTCGAGGGTCAAGTGATAGCTTCTTCTCTGTGCGCAGCCTCAGCGGAGGTCAGAGTGCAAGCCTGTTCCACTAACTCCCAATTTTCAACTGGCAAAATGCCCTCTACATAATGGGTCTTTGCCTTTCCATCTTGATTCGTTTCACATCTCCTGCATGAATGGTGTCATCAGTACTCAGCTGCAAAGCCTGGCAAGCCAGCTTCACCACCGCAGGTCATGTAGGTTCATCCTCCTTGGGATGCAAAGGTTTGACAGCGTAAGTCAGTTCTTTAACAAAAAGGGCTGCAAATGAGATAGGTAAAACAAGATTTTCTGCGCAAGAGGGTTCAGAGCTACTTGCTCTATTTCTTACACAGTTCCTGAGTCTCTGGGTTGCAACAGCTTTGGAAAAGTGTGCCAATTTCTCACTAGTCTCACATGAAACTGTACAAATATGCCTTGTAGAACATAACTTGCCTCTTATTTTTTATACTTCCCTCAAATCTCTCTGGAAAATCCTTTTTGTTGCACTTATTTTTGTTCCAGTCCAACAGGAATAGCCCTGGGTTTTTTTCTTGATTCTTCTTGCGAACTAGTAAGACAGGTCTCAACCAATGAACAGATTTTGACATATGGGAATAGATGCATGTGACTCTCTGTCTATGTATATATCTGTCCATCCATATGTACATAAGCCAGGGAGCAAGGAGTTGGAAAAATCAAGATTCCATGAGGCAGCTTTAGGTGAACACTGTCCATGAGTGAAATCCAACGAATACAGACTTCTTATGCTGCTAGACTAATGTATCTTAATCCAATTAAAAAAACCCAACAAACCAATTTTAAACTCAACCAACACCTGTGTCACTACGGGTAAGTCAGCTCAGTCAGACAATTTTGTATCTCCTAAGCAGCCAGAAAAATTATGCTTACCAGCAAAATTTATTAACAAAACAACATAAACTCACTGAAAGACCAATTTAAGATAACAAAGGAATAGATTAAGAAGTGAACTTTCATGACAATGTTATCAATATATTAACTGAACAAAATAAAAAACAAAGATGAAAGCAGAGCTAAATATGAACTTTGCTCACACACAGTTAGCTTGTCTTATTTAAATCAGTAGATGTGTAAACAGATCAGTAATATTCAGCAATGGTGAGAACAGGTCCTGCCAGGGGCAAGCCCAATCTGGCCTGACTCCCCGCAGCTAAAAGCACACCTGAGGTAACCACTGTTTCTGTAAGGCAGCACTGAAAGACAGAACCATGATATATGTCTTTTCTTCCAGCTGCGACATCTTTTGAAGCTGCAAGTCCCAGCTCCTTCCAAATCCTCTTTCCTCTCTATCAGCCACTGAGGAAACTGCCACCCTCTGCCTTGGGAGCACGTTCACATCTTCTTATCGGCGACTGTGACTTGATGTGGCAGGCATGAAAACCACCAAACCCTATACAGATCAATTTTTAACAAGAGAAATCAAACATAGAATCACAGAATCGTTTAGGTTGGGAAACACCTTCATCAAGTCCAACCATTAACCTAACATCTTTAAATCCACCACTAAACCACGTCCCAAAGTACCACATCTACACATCTCTCAAACCCTTCCAGGGATGGTGACTCCACCACTGCCCTGGGCAGCCCGTTCCAATGCCTGACAGCCCTTTCGTTGAAGGAAGCTTTCCTAATATCCAATCTAAACCTCCCCTGGTGCAACTTGAGGCCATTTCATCGTCCCATCCCTTATCACCTGGGAGAAGAGACGGAACCCCACCCCTCTGCACCCTCCTTTCAGGCAGTTGTAGAAAGCGATAAGGTCTCCCCTAGGCCTCCTCTTCTCCAGGCTGCACACCCCCAGCTCCTCACAGGACTTGTGCTCCCAACCCTTCCCCAGCTCCGGTCCTTTTGCTGGATATGCTCCACCCCCTCAGTGTCTTCTTGGAGTGAGGAGCCCAAAACTGACCCCAGGATTCAAGGTGCAGCCTCATCAGTGCCCAGTAGAGGGGGACGATCCCTGCCCTGGTCCTGCTGGCCACACTGTCCCTGATGGCAGCCAGGATGGCTTCTTGGCCACCTGGGTCCACCGCTGGCTCACGTTCAGCTGCTGTTGACCTAACACCCCCAGGTCCTTTTCTGCTGGGCAGCTTCCCAGCACCTCGTTCCCAGGGCTGTATTTGCAGGGGGTTGTTGTAATCCAAGTGCAGGACCCGGCACTTGGCCTTAAGCCTCATGCAGTGGCCTCGGCCCATCCATCTGGCCTGTCCAGATCCCTCTGTGGAGCCTTCCTGCCCTCGGGCAGATCAACACTCGCCCCAGACCTGGTGTCACCTGCAAACGTACTGAGGGTGCACTCGATCCCCTTGCCCAGCCCAGTGGTAAAGATATAAAACGTGCCGAAGGAGCTAAACCAGAGAGCAGACAGTTTGTCTGCGCGGGCGTATGGGCTTTAACGCCATTGTGAGCGGGTGTGTGTATGAAGCCAAAATACACCATCATTACACCCTATCACTCCGGTTTCTTCAGGTTTGAAGGCTTTTTCACGCGCAGTTTGACCTTTCAAAGTAATCAAAAGGTGAAAGAAATAATTTTAATTAAGAACGCTTTGTATTTAACATGAATTTAATCTACCCACCCCCGACAGCCCTAAGTTGGCTTCCGAGGTCCCTCACAGACCCTGCGGCGACGCTGGCTCCCGCCGGGCCGTCCGTTTTTCACTCCCGGCCTTCAGCTCACGGCTCTGCAGGCCTCGGGCCGCGAACGCTGTCCCCGCGCTGGCCAGGCCTCCCCGCTGCTACCGCCGCCCCCCCA
>NW_010246473.1:0-2146 GCF_000690775.1 Eurypyga helias
TATATATATAATATATTTTTAAAAGGAGTTCGGTACTCTGCTGAATAATCTATCTCCTGGTTTCCCACCACCTTCCTGCCAGGGAAGTTTTTACTTCCCCGAGTCTCCCTGGAGGAAAAAGCTTCCTCTGCCTTCTCAGTCACAACCTGCCGGGGTTCTCCTGCAGCCGAGGTACCCTGCAATAACTGCTGTGCCATCCCTTGCAGGTCTTCGGGGCCTTGGAGAAAGCCAAAGAGAAGTATCGCTTGGAAGACTATTCAGTGAGCCAGATATCCCTGGAGCAAGTCTTCATGAGCTTCACTCGCTTCCAGCACTACACAGAGGACAGAGGGAAATGAGCAGAAGCCGCCACTGGTGCCCTTCGTCACGGACTGGCCCTGCTGCCTATACATAGTATATATAGAGACAGTAATTTATATATCAGCGTGTCTTAATGTATAAATGTAAGAAACTTTTCACTGGGGGGGGGAGAGGATGGTGTCGTACCTTCTGCCGTCGGGAACGCAAGAGGTGCGTGTGCAGCGCGTGCCGGCGCGGGTCTGTGTGTGAGTATGCGCGTGTGCATGTGACACTTCCGCCCTCCAGCCTTCATTCCCGTCCACACAGCAAAAAAGCCACAAAGCCCAAAAAGCAGGAGGAAGCCTGGATGGGTGGAGATGGGTGTTGGGGATGGGGCTGGTGCAGGGGGAGCAGGATCCTGTCCCCAAACCACACTGCACTCTCCTCACCCCCGCCCCCCCCACACCCCTCTTTCCTGGCCCAGTGCTCGCGCCCGTGGGGAACGCTGCTTCGTGGTCTTGGCCCGCATGTCATTGTGTTTCGTTTGGTGGTTTGCTCGTGGTTTTACAGGAGGCTGTCAAATAGCTTAGATCCAACCCATTGGCTGGGTTAATTAGGATGCGCTGTGGTTGCCCATGGAAGCACTTTGTGTCTGGCTGGAGGGGACAAGGCGAGCCTCATTTAACCTCTTGGAAGACGCTGTCCCCATGGGTGGGGGCAAGCCTGTCCCCTGGAGCAGGGTGCCCGTGCTGGGTGGGAGGGAGGATGTGTTCATAGAATGATTTGGGTTGGAGGGGATCTTAAAGATCATCTAGTTCCAACCCCCTGCCATGGGCAGGGACACCTTCCACTGGAGGAATGCCCAGAGCTCAGCCTGTGGCACAGCACGTGATGGGGATGGCTGCAGAGCCAAGTGCAGGCTGAGGGCAACGGTGGGTGCAGGGGGTCTGGGGATGCTGCTGGACTCCCCGCTGCATCCATTGAAAGGTTTAACCAGCAGCACTGCCCCAAGAATGCTGTGCAGCCACAGGACCAGTTCTAAGGCCAGCGATGCTCGCTGTGCCCACGTCCTCCTGTGCTCTCCCCTTACACCCTCCACTGACCAGAGCACGTCCGTCCCGCATCCCCCTCCACACCCCTCCGGGCTGCTCCGGCAGCAGGTAGGGAGCCAAGGTGCACTGCCTGCACCCAGGCAGAGGCAGCAACTGGGATTTCTTTCGGCATTTCCCAGGCGTTGGGTTGCTTTCTTTCATTCGTTTGTTTTAAATCCATGTTGATTCTTGTCTGTCCTTAACTAGTCCCTGTGTCACCTGGGGGCAGCCTCCTTCAGGCCGGCTGCTCCACGATCAATGCAGAGCTATTTGCACTATAGTAATATACACAATTGCACATAACTAAATGAATTAATATTTATGGTGAGGGGTGCTGATTCCCTTCTCGTGATTGCATTGTCAGGGGTTGGGTTATATTTTTGGGTTGGGTTTTTGTTCATTTCTGTGACTGATTCATTCTTTCCTGTCACTTCCCCTCCCACCCCCCTTGCCTAATGTTGTTGTTCAAAATGATGGTGCATCATGTTACTAAGACTTTCCCCGGATCTTAACAATGTGTGTTTTTATTAGTAAGCAGCCAGCAGGTGAATGGCATCCCTGGGACACTTCACAGCCCTTTGGAGCTGCTGGCATGGAAGGTTTCCTCCCCAGGCTGGCTCTGCAGGTACACCATGCTTGGGAAAACCCCTGCACTGGTGACCTTCCTGGGGGCAGCAGCTGTGTGAGAAAAAAGGGAAGGGGGTGTGTTTTCTGGTGGGGCAGGGCCTGGTGCCACCAGGAAAGTGCTGGGACCCCAGTAACTCGGTTTTTTTTTT
>NW_010246474.1:0-2766 GCF_000690775.1 Eurypyga helias
GCTCCCGGGGCGGGTTTCCGCCTCCGCAGCTGGATGGAGCCGCGTGTGAGGAGCACGGTCGTTCGCTGGGATGCTCGGGGAAGCGGGAACTGCGGGCTCCGTTTTTGTATGGGGTTGGGTTTCTCTCCAGCCCACTGTGCAAAAATCACGGCTGCGTGTAGGTGGAGGAGGGGGGCTGAGGAGGCTGCGCTGCCCGCCACAGCCAGGGGCTTTTTGTTTGGAAGGCTGCTTAAGGCTACCGCTGCGGCTCTTAGCCCTGGTCCTTGGGCATCCCAGAGGCAGCGTCGGCAAACACCCCGTTCCACCAACCCGTCTGAAACCTGGCGGCTGCAGAGGGACGGAAGCACAGCGCAGGGCTCGTTGGCAGATGGCGGCGGGATGAGTCCTGCCCGCCCGCACGAGGGAAAGGCTGGGCATGTTGTCTACCTGGACGTTCGTAAAGCCTTTGGCACGGTCTCCCACAGCGTTCTCCTGAGGGAGCTGGCGGCTCATGGCTTGGACAGATGGACTCCTGGCTGGGTTAAACACTGGCGGGAGGGCCGAGCACAGAGGGGTGTGGTGAACAGGGTGAAGTCTGGTTGGTGGCCGGTCACAGGTGGTGTCCCTCAGGGCTGTTCTGGGGCCGCTCTTGTTTAACGCAGTTATCAGTGATCTGGATGAGGGGATTGAGTGCTCCCTCAGTCAGTTTGCAGACAGCACTAAGTTGGGTGGAAGTGTTGATCTGCTGGAGGGTAGGAGAGCCCTGCAGAGGGACCTGGACAGGCTGGATCCATGGGCTGAGGTCAGTTGTGTGAGGTTCAACAAGGCCGAGTGCTGGGTCCTGCACCTGGGTCACAACAACCCCATGTAACCTTACAGGCTTGGGGAAGAGTGGCTGGAGAGCTGTCAGGCAGGAAACGACCTGGGGGTGCTGGTTGACAGACAGCTGAGTATGAGCCAGCAGTGTGCCCAGGTGGCCAAGAAGGCAAATGGCATCCTGAGCTGTATTAGCAACAGTGTGGTCAGCAGGACGAGGGCAGTGATTGTTCCTCTGTACTGGGCACTGGTGAGGCCGCACCTCAAATCCTGTGTTCAGTTTTGGGCTCCTCACTACCAGAAGGACACTGAGGTGCATGTCCAGAGAAGGGCAACAGAGCTGGGGAAGGGTCTGGAGAACAAGTCTTATGAGGAGCGGCTGAGGGAACTGGGGTTGTTTAGACTGAAGAAGAGGAGGCTCAGGGGAGACCTGATAGCTCTCTACAGCTACCAGAAAGGTTGTAGGGAGGCAGGTGCTGGCCTGTTCTCCTGGTTAACTGGTGACAGGACAAGAGGAAATGGCCTCAGGTTGCATCACGGGAAGTTTAGATTGGATATTAGGAAAAACTACTGAAGGAGTGGTTAGGCACTGGAACAGGCTGCCCAGGGAAGTGGTGGAGTCGCCGTCCCTGGAGGTGTTCAAGGAACGTGTAGACGTGGGGCTGGAGGACATGGTCTAGTGGGTATGGTAGTGTTGGGTTGATGGCTGGACTGGATGAGCTTACGGGTCTTTTTCAACCTCTGTGATTCTGCGATTCTTGCAGTTTGTCCTACACTGAATTGAACGTGTCATGTCACAATTTCATTTGGTCCAGTTTTCTGCATCCTGTTGATGCTTGTTTATACAACTGTGTTCTAATTTCAAATTTATACTCATAATCCACAGAATCAGGGCAGTGATTTAAACACAGTGTGTGGGAATTGAAGAGAAAATGACTGAAAATGCTATACACAGAGGTCTCTAGTGGCTCTTCATATTTCGTAGAAACCAACATAATGCTGTCATCATTGTGAAAAAAATCTGGTATTGGCTGGGTTATGAACTCTGCTACAAATGTCTGCAGCAAGACTGAAAAAGACTGGCCATAATTCTCACCTCAGAAGACCAAGGAGTCCTGTCGAGGGTTGTGGTTTACTAGGACGGTGTGGTATGATGATTTCTGGACTTGATACACAAACGTGGATCATTAGACGGAATAAAGTACACCCTGTGCAGGAAATTGGGTTTTGCTCATTTGCCTGAGCTTGCATATATCTTCTTCCATGTCTTACGCTGATAATTAGATGGCTCTATGGAAACTGAGGCACATACATTTAGACAAGGACTAGGTTTTACTTTGTAAGTGGCTTCAGTGTTAATTAAGGAAAAAGCAATAAATTCCAGAGGTTAATTATAGGCTTTAAGTTACAGGTTTTGAACTCTGCTCTTTTTTTATGCTGGTTTATCCAGATTGGAAGAAAATGCGAGATAACGAGTAGAATTCCAGGTGTTGTCTTTCCCAATAATAATTTGTAAGGTAATCCATGACAGTACCAGAATTCCTTTGAGATCAGTACGTGAATTTGAGAGAGGTTACACGTCTTGGTCTTAATTCCAGATTGTGGTTCACTGAACAGCGGCTTGGCAGAGACACTCCATTAGGCCACAAAAGACAGGTCAGACCGAGGTTTTTGAGAATGGCTGCCGATATTTAAAGTTCTTAATCTACACTTAATGACCTAAGTTTAAAAATGTTTCAGCTCCTGAACACCTCACAGTTATTATCCAAAAATGTTTGTGGGGAGGGGAAGGAGGGAGGCAGGAGGAAATCAGGTATTACGCTGAAAACTGCAGTCTATGAAAATGTTGGTAACTGGCCAAAGATTGAAAGTATTTAGATCTGGAGTCTGGATCAGCCATAGGAGCTACAGGCTCTAGGTGTGGGATTTCAGTCAGAATCCAAATCTGGGTCTGATTCCAAGGGCACACAA
>NW_010246475.1:0-1068 GCF_000690775.1 Eurypyga helias
CCAAACCATTCTAGGATTCTAATTCCACATGTGTCTCTGCTCTGTTATGTTAAAAAGGAGTTGAAATACACCCTTTTCCTTGTCTGTTTAAGTTCCTGAGACCTTACCTCCGTCCTGCTGTGTAGGGTACAATGAATTGTCATTTGGGTGTCTGTAGTCCAAACAGAAGCCAAAGCAAAGTTTGTTAGGGCAGAGTGAGGTTAGGGAGCCCATTTAGCTTTCTCTGATGATGTTAATTATCGGTTACTTCTTGTCTTACTTCCCTTACAAGCGTTCACTGGAATGCCTGAGCAGTGGCTGCTGAGACCCGTGAAAGTCCTTGTGCTGTCTTCTGGGCTGGGGGGCTCAGCCCCACAGTGGTGCTCTGAATCTGTTCCTTGCCTGACTTTGGCAATGCCACTGTCAGTGCATTGATCTTGTTTATCCCACTCTTGGTATATCCAAAAAGTCTGCCTTTTTTTTTTTTTTTTTTTGGCCTGTCATAGTTTTGAATTCCTTTATTATGTCTTCTTTCCTCCTCTGGCACAGTTATCTTTTGCTTATAATCTTCTTAGCTGTTTCTGAGCACTGAGGCAGCCTGATCATTTCACAGCGTGCTGCTTTAAAGCCAGGTGTGACCCAGAGTTGTCCAATTCTTTCTTTTCCTCTATGATTTGAAGGGCCTGAATATATTCATGTAATCATTTCCCACACACATGCCCCCAAACATTCTTCTGCTCTTCTAAAAATTTCATCTCTGCTCCTCAGTCAGACTTGTTCACCCCTTTCCTTGTGTCCCAGCAGACATGCGTTTAAGACACCCAGCTAGAATAACCCTTATCCCGCAGGCAGCACCCATGCCCTCTCTTCTGGGGCAAAGGGGTAGGTGGAAGGAGACCATTTGTGGGCAGATGTGGGAGTCAATACACCACTATGTTTGGCTGCAAAACCCAAAGATACCAGTGCCTCAGCACTAGCAACACCACCTCCTTCTGTGAGATGCTTCCTTTCTTCTTCAGTGGTTTCCTGCTTCTCATACTCTTGAAAACACATCAGCATTGTTTATCTGACCCTCACACATGGTCACAG
>NW_010246476.1:0-12177 GCF_000690775.1 Eurypyga helias
GCCTTCGAGCCCGGTGCGCCGGGACCCTCTGCCCCCCGCCGGGACCCTCGCCCCGCGCTACGAGAGAAGGCGTTTGTGCGCGAAACCTGGCGTTTTGAAGTGATCCGGCCGAGAGCGAGCGGCTTTGACGTGTCCGTGTCCCATAGCTGTGAACGACAAAACCCCCCTCCCCCGCTTACACTAACAGGTTAACCTCTTCGCTCTTAAAATACTACCTATTGATTAAAATCCAAGCTTCTATTATACATTTAATATATGAAACCACAGTTTTCTTTACACATTCGTGTTCAAAACCAACCAGTCCTGGCGCAAATCGCTGAAGCTGACAGAATTACATCGGGGTAAGTCCAGCTTTTGAAATCTGACTTATGTAATAAGTGGCTACAGGCCATAATGCTCCTCTGCAATTCCTCGTTCAGTGGGTTGTTACAGAAGCAGCTGAACCTCCCAGCGGGTCACCAAACTATGAAATACAAGGCTGTAAAAGTGAAGAATGCAGATAAACTGAGATGCCACCTCTCAGAAAATCATCTATTTAAAGGCTAACTACACAGGTACTTAGAGTGCGATAATCTAGTTACAGATGGTGATCTGATGATTAATTGGTTATGCAGTGGAACGCAAAAAGCCAAGATTTACTGCTTTATTTCAGCTGAGCAGCTTGTAGCTGTAGCGTGTTAGCACCTCAGTCCAGATGTGCACCTGCGTCTGGTGGGGAGGAGGGCTAGGGATGTGGCTATGGCCAGAAGTCTTGACACAATAATATGCGGGATACTGGATGCTGTATTTCACTTGTTGCCTGAAAATCCCAAAACCATAATTTTACTCTCTAGGAATATGCAGAGAGGCATTTCTTAATTTTCTGCTGCTCTTATTTTTCTTTTTTTCCCCTAGAACTACTCTGCTCTATGAAGTAATTTTAAAAAATAAATAGTGTGTGGGAAATGTACAACACTGTAGCCAGGTAAAGAGAAATGGCTTTGAGAGTCATGGGAGAAAACAGCACATGCACTTTATCAGCTGTTATCACTGGCACAGTACAAATGATGCTCTGATCCTTGTTCCTAGGCCTGACTTTGCCAAGTACATTGGAGAATAAATCGGATGGCTCTGCTCTCCCTGTGCCTGGCTCTTCCTAGTACCGAGCCCAGCTCTGGCACTGTGTCTCGGAGCCCACCTACAGCATCAGGGAGTGCTTTGAGCAGCTGCTCACCATAGCCTGTAGGATGAAATTGGCACAGAGGCTATCTCAGACAGCAAAACCAGAAGAAGCTGGATGAGATTAAAAAGTTGTCTGCATTTAGAAGAGATTTGTCATGATTAAAAGGCGGAGGAATGGGGAAAAAGGCGGGGGAAGTACTGCAACAGTAAGACAAAGGCACGCCATCAGATCAGAGAGCAAAACAGCCGTTGCTGCCAGGAATGGGGGCTGAAAGCTCAACTGGACAGCTCGTTCTAATACTAACATGAAATTTCAATAGAGCAGATCACTACACTGAAGAAAATATTCCTTAAAACACGGCAGTGCCACAGGAGACTTCCTTAAAGCCATTGAAAAGGGATGAAGAGTTCTATCTCTACATGACCAACCATGACTTTATACTTACTGCTATTTTCCTACGCAAACACTAGTTTCTGTCTCTGCCAAGCGTCTGCATAATTATCACATTGTATTTTTATTCACAATAACAAGCTCTTTGAAAAGGGGGAAAAAAGTGGTTGGTTTAGGTGGATGTTTTTTTTGTTGGTGGTTTTTTTCAGGGTTTGTTGGGTTAGGGTGTTTTTTTGGGGGGGGGAGGGGGAAGAGGTCATTCTTCTAATTTCTTTGTCATTCAAAGGTGTGACTAAATACTGAGCTGCTGGCACATACTGACACCAGGTTGTTCAAGAAGGGCATTTGCTTGCCAGAAAGGCATCTTATTTACTCTGGTGAGCTGTCACAACTCTGGGCCATTTCAGGTCTGACTGAGTGAGTATTGACTTTCCTATCGCAGTCTGAAAGTTGTTTTGGACCACAGATGTTTCACCTTTGGCATACAATGCTGCAGCAGGGTTCAGGAGCAAAATGACATGAAACCCACTGCTTGGCCATGTGAATGTGTTTGTGCAACCTTACATATGTTAAACACCTCTAGGGTCTCTACAAATGAGGAAGATTCAGGTACTGAACAGCCTTTAGAAGAGTGAATGCTGTTGGTCCTAAAGTTAAGCTCAGGCATGAGACTCTCAAACCACAGCCAATGGCTGAAAAGACAATGACTTCCAAACCTCTCTGGCAGTTTCAGGCTGGTTTTCCAGGACCTTTGAGCTCCTGCAACTCTGAGAATCCAGGAGAAGTGCAGGCATGGCCTCTGAAGGGTCAGCTGGAAATGCTGCGGTGCAAGCTGGAAGGGTACAGCAATGCCACGCTGCCTTCGCAGGTCTAAGAGACCACGAGCGGCACTCCAGGCTCTGCAAGCGACGCAGGGGCACCACTTTCAAAGGTAGGCACGGCCACTGTGGTGAAGAACTTCATTGTAACCTTGGCTTATTCTTCTACACCTGTAAAATACAATGTCCTTCAGGGTTTATACAGTGTATTTCCTGCAATGTTATTCTCTGATGCTTTCAGCCAGGATCTCTAAAAAACCCTCATCAAATACAGGTTTGTTGAAGAGACTAGCTAAGTTGCTGAGTGGACAAGAGGTAGTACAAATTAAAAAGGGGGTGGGGATAAAAGGAAACAGGTGTTAAATAGGTGTAAAACCAACATGCAAAATATTGTAAGCTATGGCTTTTGAGCTTCTTTGGTAGGAAATACTCCCTCCTGCCAAGCTCATTCAGTGGCCACCTTCCGATGCTGTTGGCTTCTCCGTGGCTCCGCAGGCGGCTGCGGGCAGCAGTGCCTCTCGCTGCACATCTGGCTGCCCCCTGCTACAGGCAGGGCTGTACTGTGGCCGGAGCCCTCAACACCTGCACGCTTCTCCTGAGCATCAGAGAAGGAAGCAGGAAAGGAGAAGTGGCAAATTAGAAACGCAGAGCTTCTGAAGCAGAGCAAAGAAACACTAGATACTCCAGCTCTTTCAAGTATTTAAGTTGACAGGCAGTTAAAGGCACAAATCCTCAAGCATCTCACTTTCCAAGGGAAAAAAATGTGTCTTTTAAGTTTTGGTAAGTAGAATTTACAGACTTGACCACTGGCCTGTGGCAGTAAGGGAGTTTACAATTTTGTACTCCACTTATTACAACTGGTGCCATTTAGCATTATGTATAGTTTCTCTTTACAGGAAATGCATTTTCTGCAATGCACTCCTGTAAAAGTAAAAAGGCACAAGTTGCTTCTTACTGATGCAACGCGTTCTTTGGCAAGTCAGTCCATCTGGAATGACTAATTCAGCCTGCAGGGAAGAGTTACGGGTTTGAATCCACCAGCTCCCACCCGGGCAGACTCCCCAGCCCCTTGCAAGGGATTGGGTAGTCATCCTTGCAGGACAGGCACAGAGCAGCAGCACACCCACACCTCAATCTTTGGTTTTGTCTAATGGTCTAATTGGTCATGGTACTACCCTTGCCTTTACTTTAGCAGTTACTTCTGGTTACAGTGTTGCTGATCTCAGGCGCCTCATCTATTTTTGCTGAAGCTGCTTATTTTTATAGAACTGGCACATTCTGAACCAGATGTTACTGGTTTAAAATTCTTAGAAAAACCTTAAAGAAAACTAGCAATACAGCACAACTTTAAACCCAACCAAACAAAAAAACCCCTAATGCAGTGAAATAAAGTAGAAGGCCACATAACTCATGGGAAAATATCCAAACCCACAGCATAAGTCATTCTACCACTGCACGCAATCATTAAAGAGAAGAAGCTATCACTGCAGTAAATTCTAACAAGATGTGACAGCGTCTTGGAAGTAGACAGGAATGAAAGCAGAGGTTGAATAAGCTACAGGTGACAAATAAAGCTGGATCTTTAACCAGTATGTAAGCTTTGGCAAACAATCCAGTATTGCTTCACGTACGTCAAGTTTAAGTTCGGAAGAGATCATTGGCTCACCTCATCCAATCTTTTCAACAATAAAGAACTTCATCACATTAGGCTGAGTCCAATCTGTCTAAAGCATGCCTTCTAGGAAAGCACCTAGTGTGGTTTGGCAGACATTAGGGGATGCGTTATCCATAGCGTCCTCAGTTTTAGAAATGTTTATCTTCCTAAGTGTTAACCAGTTGTACTCCATTTCGCATTTTTTTTTTGGACAGAGCTTTTGGTTGCTTCATTGGACACCTTTTTTTTTTTAATAATTCTTCCTTTAAAAAGTGTAATGCAGACTGTTACATCACAGAGCAAGAAGATAAAAACCTTTATTGTTCCACCTTTGTCAGAGTTCAGTTTCTATTGATATGCATTTTTGTAACTGTAGTTTATATAAGAAACTTCATCTCCTTAGAGGCTTAATGTGGAGTAGCAAAATCCCTAAAAACCAATTCAATCCCATATCTTCAAGTAATATGCCACTTGGGCACAAG
The DNA here is from genome assembly GCF_000690775.1 of Eurypyga helias. Lineage (NCBI taxonomy): Eukaryota > Metazoa > Chordata > Aves > Eurypygiformes > Eurypygidae > Eurypyga > Eurypyga helias. Next base: position 4,507 of record NW_010246476.1, read on the forward strand.
GAATCTTTAGGATCAGAATCAGTTAGATCTTCCACCCCCTCCTTTTCCCGTGTTCTTTGTCCTCATTTCATGCCAAGCTTTCACCAGGGGTTCTCTGTTCTTCCATATGAGCTCATGGCCGTAAGTCACGTACCACCTGAGAAAGAGAATACTAGTTAAAACTAACTGCAGCTTTTCTCTCTATCTGAGAAACAGGCTGATCACTAAAATCAAGTATCTCAGATGTTTAGTATGGGAGACAAGATAAACTGAGGCAGAAATAACAACATTCTTGGAAAGTGGCAGCGGCCAGTAAGGCACTTCCTTGTGTCCTTCCTTGTCTCCGTCCCGAGAATGGTTTTCAAGCATCTGATTTCATGCTCTCGTGGTTTCTACTTTAAAAAGATGCAAAAAACTATTCCCATTTAAGAGACTTAGTACGGCTGCTTGTGCTAATCTTTACTGACAACACCAAGTAAAAGTATTTTTCTCATCCATAAATACAACTGCCTCATAACCAGCAGCCACATTCCATTCAAAGTGAGTTTCTTCTCTAAACATCTAAATGAAGATTTAATCTACTGATGTGTTCTAGTTTAATCTATATTCATAGAGAACTACATATGCTTATACAGTAAGAGAGACGTATGTGATTAAGCGAGCGAGGTTATGGTGGAGAGGTGGGAGGGGAAGCAACCCTATGGAAATAGGCTGAAAGTTCTCCCCCAGGCCTAACTTCACACCTCAGTCCTGAATAACAAAAGCACTTCCATAGGAGCTGTCAGCCCGTGCTAGTAAACTGGCCATTACACTACATCTTTCTGAGGCAGACAAATGTCTGTGGGGCAACCTACAGAAAACACTTTGTCCATTCAACACATGTCCCAAACAGAGGCCTGTTTTAGGATGAATTGACCAAAACGGTCACAGAGTAGAACATACAGATAGAATGTATGAAGGTGTGGAAGATACTTGTCAAGTCAAGACAATTTTTACTGCAACTGCTATCTCATTTTAGTAATACGTGACTCTCTTACAATCAACAGGCTGATACAGATACATCAGCAGAAGGGAGTTACAGATCAGCAAGGCTCCATCAAACACATCTGTGATGCCAGAGCAAGGGAGAACAGGAGACTGCAGCACAGAACTTACTGACACCACAGCCAAGACATCATAGCAAACAAAGGCAAACCAGTTCACAGACCAAAATAAGTGTCCTCCACCTGTTCTTTGTCTGGTCTAGTTAAACATCAGGTACGCTTTTCAACTTCCTAATAAAACGTTTAAAAATGCTCTTAGCAATAAGTGTGCACATTAAGACAACACTGCAATCGGGCAGAAGGGAAAAACTCATTAGGTCATGCAGTTCAAACCTGGAACAATGCAGAACTGTTTCCTACAAACTGGTTTCTAGTAGTTCTTCCCAATTAGGAAGGCTCCACACAAAGACAACACAGCAACACCGAGAAACAGCAGCAGAGGCTGCTCAAAGGAATTTGGCCTGAGCTTATGCTAACTACATAGCTCTCTCTAAGCTGGTAATGAGAGGAAAAACACAGAAAAAGGAATTTTCTCAGCTGTTTAATTACAAAGTTATTTTAATTTGTCCATGTTGTGTTTTGTGAGAATCGTTTCTGTCTTCTGACTCTCTTCAATATGCTAGGGGGAGTAGGACAGAGACAGCCCAGGTTATGGTGACAGGACAATCTGAAATCTAATCTATCATTCTAAGGCAGTTTGGCTCAATTTCTTTCCATTCTAAGCCTCAGTTAGCAGTACTTTCCACATAATTTTATACCACTATAAGGATAACAGTAAGCTGTCTTCAATGCTACCTAAGACAACCTTCCAAAAAAACCCCACACTGCAGAGATAACAGGAATTAAAGAGGAAAAAAACACAGGATGAATTTAAATATGAAACAAACAGAAGTTAGTAAATACAGACTTACATTCCAAAGAGAGCTCCCCCAAGATGCGCAGCGTGGTCAAAAAGTCTCCAGCCTAGAGCAAGCCCTGCAGTGTCAAATGCAATTATGGCTTTTAAAGCCTGGAAAGGAACAGAACAAGGAATGGACAGGATCAGTCACACCATACAATGGCCAGTGATAACAAAGTTTCATATTCTGGCACGTAACAGAAATTTGGTATCAGAAAAATGTTGTAAATTTTGTATCAAAGCTGTCAGTGTAAAAATGAAAAAATGAAACCAGACTCAGTCCTTGGCTGTACCGTGCTGTGCTGTCAAAGTACAGACATGAGCAGCCACAGAATAATGCAGGGTAGGAATGTGCCCTTTCCAAATACTCAGTCTCCTCCAATGTTCATTTCTAAAGCTACACCTGCATTCCAAACTCAGGTCAGGGGGAAAAACAAAAGGAAGCTACTTGAAAGATTACACGCTAGAAAAGACACCACAAAATACAGAACTGCAACATTCTCAATCACCGATTCTGACATAGCTTAGACTTATGTGCACCTGTCCTCCCCAAAACAACCCCCTAGCACATGGCATTTGGGGCAGCATCCCTGTCACCTCATCTGATATAAACTGATCATCACACTCTCCTGAACGACTCTTCTGCTGGAAGGTAGAAACCACTTTGAGTAAAACAACTCTAAGTGGAGGACCAAAGATTATTAACTTAAAGCAAGTCAAGATACACCCGAGAAGCTCTTCTTTAATGGGGTAGTGGATGTGCCTAAAAGCACTTACTGCAACAAAAGAGCAGGCCTAGTGCTACACATGAAAAGCCTCAGTAGGTTATTTCTAATCCCAACAGTGTTCTTAGCAGTATCAAAAAGTGTATCCAAATGAGGAAGCAGGTATTCCTTCAGGGCTGGGATGTTCTTTCTCTTGAGAAGTGAAATTCTCGTTTTCCCATCTTGATAGACTCTTTTTGAAGAAAAATGTGTCAGTACTAGATTAGCCTGTAACAAGCACTGCTACAAAAAATACCACCCATCAGAAAGAACAACATGCATATGCACGTTTCCGCAGACAGGCGAGCCCGAGTCCCTCCCAACTGCTTTCGCCTCTTGGTATCAGATGGAATTTAGGATAATTCTAAATTCACTACACGCTTGTGTAATGATCATGCTGGGCTGCAACAACTCACAATCTGTCTCCAGGACTCCCACGACCTGTGTTCTCTTTCAAAATAAATGTAAAACAGCTTAGAAACACAAACAAAGAGGGGACATGCTCAGATACTGGAAAGGTGTAAAAAAAAATCTTTGAAGTTCAAAAGCACTTACGTTTCCTGCTGTAAATGTGAACATTGGAAGGAATATGATGGCTAGTTTTGCTTCTGGCATCTTTGTACACACGGCTGCAAGGACCGTCATTATAGCTCCTGACTGTAAATACATTAAAATACATGAAAGTAAGCCGAGGCGTTATGCAAGGGAAAATTTATTTTTCTACACGTGAACCCCTTCTGGCTTTCATCTTCCAAGGCAGCCCTGTGGTAACCCTCAAAGTACAAAGCACCACAGCAAAGTTCAGAATAAAAATAAAACAAGACACCATTTAATTTCAGAATCAAATGATAAATCCTGGGCAAAAAAATACCCCCCTGACGTCTTACATAATTACAAAATAACCTTCCTGATTTTTAGGATAACAATTTACATTGATGCGCATTTTCCCAGTAAACCCTCTAAATCTAACATGTATTAATCAAACACGGACATCTCGGATGAAGGGAATCATTCTGACGCTTGTACCAAAACAAGGAAAATAACACATGGACAGGGACAAGAAATCTTTTGTCAATGAAACAAGCAATTCCCCAGTCTGTACTAAACTGACCATGGGCTTTTGTATCCATGAAATATCTCAATGGAAAGGCTGTAAATACAGTAAACTAACACAGCGTGTGGCAATTTCAGTAAGTTCAGATCAGTAAGACTAATGGAAAGTAGCTTCCTCCAGATACAGTTTATTCACAAGCTAAAGGGACAATATATAGAAAATAGTACCAAAACTGCTAACTTTGGGACCACTCAACAGATTTTTTTTCATTCCAGCTGAAAAATCAGAATCTGACTCTTGGCTTTTATCAAAATGATTTAGTAAAGTAAGGGAAGAAGCCTTTAGAACTTGGCAAATGGCTAGGTTCACCTCAAACTTACAGACAGTTAAGTGATTTAAAATGTTCTGCTACTAAAAAGACCTGCAAGGAACAGACAACCGTTAACACCTCCTCGGCCTGCCTCCTCTCTTTCATACTGTGAGACTTTGGGCAAAAGCGCTGCCCTTTCTGCACACTGTTCCCTACGATTTCTGTGAGTATCACACGCTGATTTTGATTGCCTACATTATCTCCTTCTAAAGTATTCTATTTCAATTAGAGAAGACTGTGATACATAATTATGCAATAACATTTATGCAGTAAGTTACGGAACTGAACTATCTGCTCAGAGACAAGAGGTCCTGCTTGTACTCATTTACAAGTACTCATTTACCAGCCATTAGCATTAAGTGGCATTAGTTCTGGGCTGCTGCTGCAAGAGAGTTCACATATTTATAGAACAGTCAAGTTCTCACGCAGGAATCACTGCCTGCTTACTTGGTTTTGGTAAACTTTCCTAGTCTCCACTAGCCCAAATGTATTCTTGGCTTTTACGCAAGTTAAAGAATACGGCAGGCTTTGAAAACGGCTTCAGAGATCATTATAAGGTCTCCCATATTCCAAGATACTTACAGCTCCAAGGGACGGTTCAAACCTTCCGGTGGCCATTTTAGCAACGTAACTGACAAAAGTGGAGATAACCCCTAGAAAGGAAAAATGCCTATTGGAAACGATGCCAGCAATGCAAACGAGCATGAGGAGCACAACAATGTTGCCTGAACATCTCCCTGAGGAAGCCAGCATAGGTGGTGTGGGTTTTTTGGCTGTTGTTTGTTTGTAAACTTGGATTAACTGCCATCTTTTCCCGGGAAACTCCCATGAGTCTGTATTAAGTGCTATTCTATTTTGGTAGCTCAGCGGGAATTAAAACCAGACACTTGTATTGTCACGATATTTTGAAGCCAAATATCCTAAGCCCATCAAAATTCCGTATGACAGCATGCAAGTACTACAGTCGGTATGGAGCAATGTGTGGGACTGAACAATGGCCATCTATCATCACACAACTATTAACCATGCACACGCTTTACTTGCAGGAACACTATTACTCAGTGTGGTAAATGTATATATTTAACATTACCAGCAGAAAGATACACTGCAATGAACTGCTCACATCCCAGAAGAGACACAATGCTGCTGGAAAAACTCCATAAAACATACATATTGGCTGCCATGTGGAATAGAGAGAAGTGACTAAACGTAGAGAGCAGCATGGGAGAACACAGGGCTCCTACAAAAGAGAAAAACAGTTGATGAAAAAAAAACAGTCAGTGTTTTAATTTCCTTCAACTAGTCACACAGACTAGATTTATGAATACATACTATGGGCTAATAATACTTAGAATCCTCAAATACAGGCTACATAATAAATCCAGAAGTGTAACACATTTCAAATTCCATGCAATACCTTTTGAAAGGTAGAACATACATCCCAGAGATACACAAGCTGTACAAACAGCTACTTCAGAAGGTCTTAATTACCCACTGGGGTATGTTTCATATGAAACATATATCTTTTAACACAACTCCTGTGCTTTGGAAAGGAAAAAAGATACCTTATTAGACGTGTATATGGTGAGCATCTCATTATATGATGCTCATTATATGAGCATCTATGTAAAATTATTTGGCTACAGAGATGGACTCCTAAAGAAAAAGTAGTTTTCTTCTCAAAAAGCTCTCCTCACTAAACAGCAGCCTTGAAAATGCAAAGAAAAGCCAATTAGCAGGTCGGAAGGTCAACATTATTTAAAATGGGAGTGTTGGGAGTGACTGATGCTCCGACCTGGCTAACAGCCATCTCTAGCTCTGGAGTGTGCGTGGGCAACTGGCTGAGTTTCCACTTTTTTAACAGAAGTTAGGACAGCAGGAAGTAGTCCCCTACCGCAGGTTTGTCTCATCCTTCCAATCCATTAATGTAGAAATGAAAACTAATTGTTCTGCCACTGAATACCAGTAACTTGCTTTCCTAAGTTAACCTCCTCAAAACACTTTGCACCCAGTGAAACCCCAGTTTGTGGGGGTGCGTTTATTCTTTTTTAATGTGATGGCAGGGGTTGGTATCACTGGGAGAAGCGCCTCTTCGCCTTTACAGAGGCAGGACCTGCATCCTACGGAATGCAGTAAAAGGCTGGATAGCAGGCAACAGTTTTGACATCACAACATTCAGAAAAGCACTGGTGTTTTGTTTGTTTTAAAAACTCAGATCCATTACTTCGAACCTTTTTCCCCCCTCAAACCACTTCCTGCCTAGGCAGAATGATGTGTTTGGGCATGACTGAGACGGCTTGTGAGGGACGGAGCTACGAACAAGCAACGTGCCGTCCCAAACTTCTGCAGTACCATCAGAGGTCCTGTTAGCTCCCGGTGTAGAAAAGTCACCCAAGTTACTGTTCACTTACTGGAGGATGGATCTGAGGTGAAGTATGTAAACATAATCCGTCGCATGCCAGGCAGCCTCCATAGACAGAATACAAAGACATTTGCAGCTATAATACCTATTAAGAGAGGGGAAAAAGCGCATAAAAGTAAATGATGAACATAACACCCCATAATGCTTGCTGTAAACAAGCATTCAGAAGTCAGCTTACAAGAATCATACTTTTTTTTCACTATTCCATTAACAGCAGTATTCACTTTATAGAGTTTAGAAGCAGGAAAGAAAACCACTGAAACCTGTATCCGTGCAGTGGAAGTCTTTCAGAAATATGACATTTAACTGCAGCTGGTTTAACATAGAGTGTAATCAATGTCCAGGACAGAAAATCTGGACTGAAGACGTTCGAACTGTGGTTTCAAACTTCTATTGCGCTGCAGAACCAAGGAAACAAGAGCCAGCTTTGGAGGTCTTATTCCTTGCCTCTCCAGCTGCTTGTTCCCACACGCCACCGAGCTGCTGCACAGTTACATCACACACACAGCACACACCCTGTCTGTTTTGGGGGAGCTTTGGTTTGAGGGAATCGTAAGGATGCTGTTAGAGATCAAGCATAAAAAACTGAGTTGGCACAGTCACCTCTGGGAGACAGCGAACGCCGTGCTTCCTGCTTCACAGATATTTACTGCAATCTTACTTTATGTTAAGTAAGAATGGAAGTGGTTAGAAACGTAATGATGCAAATCTATTGTTTCTTGTTTAAAGTGCCTCCTCTGTTTCTATCCAAGCATTTAGATATTTAAAATGGTTTATAATAACTGGAAACATTAAAGGGGAAGATCATTGCGCTTCCTTTACATACCCGTAAATGCCACATCATTATCTGAAGTTTGCAACAAAATATAAGAACTGTGAAAAACTACGATATAGAAACGCTAGGACCAGAACTTCAATAGATCTCTTCTTTCAACATTGCATCCTATTCCACCATGCTCTCCTACTAGAGGAGGCATTTTCCCTGCACTGTAAACCAGGATGTTACACAACTGTCAACAATTTCAGTATTGTAAGACCAACCCTGTTGTGGCAATCAAGGGGAAGCATCCGAACAGCTCGGGGTCTACCAACTATCATCTGTATCGCTTGTTAGATTAACTAGATCATAGAATCATAGAAT
>NW_010246477.1:0-1620 GCF_000690775.1 Eurypyga helias
TGGGGTCTCACGCGGGGGAAGCGGCCTGCTAGCTCGTAGGGAGACACGTCCAGATCAGCTGTGGGTCGAATATGTCAGGCCATTTCCGGGCCGTGTAATAGTCTCTGCAAGGCCTTTGTGGGTTTTAAATACCATTTTCTGAGGTAAAAAATGACGCTCGCCATGACTTGTGGTGATCTCTTGGTTCACTGGTCCAGGCAGGAGCACAAGTATCCCTCTCCAGTGTTTTCCAGCGAGCTGAAGGACTACCTTGAATAATCATAGAATCATGGAATGGTTTTGGTTGGAAGGGATCTTAAAGATCATCTAGTTCCAACCCCCCTGCCATGGGCAGGGACACCTTCCACTAGATCAGGTTGCTCCAAGCCTCGTCCAGCCTGGCCTCGAAGACAGCTTACTATGGTTTTTAAACTAGTGAAGTTCTCTCGCACTGGCCAGCGTGACCAACGTTCTGAGCGAGCTGCCCTCCCTTCATCCATTCAACCGCTGCTTTCTGCCTAGGACACCTCAGGCTGATGCAGGAACGTGGAGTGCCGTTTGGTCGGCATGCACGCTCATACAGTACATTCAGAGTGGCAGAGAAAACCTGCTATTTGCCTTGAAAACCACCTTGATGGATCCATGACATTTTTAGAGGAAAGAGATTGGGACAGTTTGTGAGGAACTGTTCACTTGTGTTCGCTTCTGAGGTGAACACTTGATTTTTGCGTAGGGTTTTTTATGGTTTAGTTCGGTGTTTGCAATCAAATCATCAAAACATGCAGAATGAAAAATCCTGAGGAGAGCACAAGAGGTATTGCACTTAGCTTTTTTAATTTAGACCGTATTTTATATTGTATTTCATATTTTTATAAAATCTTGAGAGATGACAAGAAACGAAGGCCAGACAGGGCACTTCTGTAGTTTATCAGGTGGTCACAAGGTGGCATCCTAGCTCCACTCGAACTCACCGGGCTGAGCGGGTCAATGCCGAGGCGGCACCATGGGCACGGTGAGTTGAGGGGTTTTGCCCTCGTTGTGTCGCGGCAGGTGACCAGGCGGTGGCTGCCCGGTTTGCAGCAGCACTGACACGCTGAAGCCTACGGCCCCGCTGTTGCCTCTCCTGCTGTGCTTCAATCCATGGTCCCAGCTGGGTCCCCGAGATTACATGGCTCTTCCAGGGGCATGTAAGTGGTCTCTACTATTGCCTATGTTTCACCACTCTCACATTCGTCTGTGTTGCTGGAATATGCAATTTTTGTGTATTACCTTTCTTCCTGTTTGCAAGCTAACTACTACTTTTACAATCACTTTGGTCAACACTGAATCTAAGTGCTGGATCCTCCTTTCCTATCTTTGCTTGGTCTGATATTTGCACTTTCCCTTACTTTACAGCAACTTTTGATTTATCTTCTCTTCCTTCCTCCCGTCTTTCCTTTCTTCTGTTGCCATTTCCCTTCAGTCCCAGCGCTACTATCTCACTGCTGTTCTTTGTCTTCCAGTCCTTACTCAGCAATCTGAGTGTGAGTGGAACAACTTTTAAACCAAAGATTTTGGCACTGGTGGCTGGAGCCTGTTCCTGTAGTTATTCCACATGCAGGACTCCTAAACAATGGAAAATTTAAGGAAAGAAATGTAGCA
>NW_010246477.1:1949-3983 GCF_000690775.1 Eurypyga helias
GGCAGGGGGTTGGAACTAGATGATCTTTAAGGTCCCTTCCAATCCAAACCATTCTGTGATTCCTAAATGGAATTCTGAAAGAGTAAGCAAGATCTTAATGCCCGATAAGACTGAAATACCTATAGGACATGCACAGAATGATGCACTGAAAGGCCAGGGCCTCAGGCAGTCATGTATTTTTGCATGACATCTGTTACCTGGAACCTGCTGATGTGTGCCCTTTCTTTCTCTCTCTAGCGATTACGGGTTCTTTATGCTGTAGGTTTTCCAGAAGCTTTTGCTGCGTTTACAGCAAATATGGAAGCGTTCAGTAACTTATGTCAAGCACAATCTTTCTGGCCTTGTTCAAAAATTATTTCTGCAATTGAATTATTTTTCATAGTGTTTTTCTTCAAGACTCCTCCCATGGATAGCAAAAGCAATCCTCCGTTGAGAATGTCTTATTTATACCAAATAAATAGTTATGCTATTAGCATAAGTACAGACCAATCAAAGATCTATAGCTAAATGAGAACATGTTGATTCCTCCATTCATTTTCTCAGAAAAATTGCTATGTGGACAAAAAATTTTGTAGCGCTTAGTTTTCCGAAATGCTGAGCATGCAAAACTCTCCACTTGGCTGCTCTATAAACATGATTTGAAGGGCCTCTCAGCTTAAATAATACCATGCTTTTTTAATTGTATACACAGCTTTCGTCTGCACCCACGCTTGTGGGGATCTCAGCTGAAACGGCACCGAGGCGAGAGGCAGAAGGACGAGGAGGCTCACTCAAGTCATCTCATCCTTGAGGCAGCGTGAAAAGTTTCAAGGGAGAGCGTTATGATGGTAATGACTTACACCTGAAATAACTCAGGTTGTAATTTTCTGGTTTAGTTGTCTATGCATATAGGGGAGATGATTATTTAGCTTCCTGTGATTAATAAATATCAGGAACATTAATTAGTGAACGCTTCCAATACTCGGGCTATTAAAACCATGAAGCATCATTAAGGGTTGGTAGCATCTTAATCCAGAGGTCCAGAATCTATTCATATTCTTGTGTCTCACTTGTTTGATGGTGTTTTCAGGAAAATCACTGTATAAAACGTATGCTTTATTTTTCACCAGTGTGAACCACGTCATTCCTGACCAGTAAAGTACAGGAAGTAGGACAAAAAAAAATCACTAATAAAATGAGAGGCATTCATACCTGAAATTCTTATGTTTATGCAGTTTTAGAATGTGTATTTTCATTCCAAGTGCTTGTATTTTTGTGCTTTCCTGAATAGGTTAATGTTCATTTCTGCCATATTCGCCTTTATTAGTGCGTTCTTTCTGGTGCATCGTGTAAAATGCTACAGCGGCTTTTCCTTTCTACTTTATCATCAAGAATATTTCATAAAAATATAAAGGCATTGAAAGAATAGGGAGAATAGGAAACACCCTGCCTGACTGACTAGATAACAGGAGAAATTAAATGCTGAGGGGAAAAAAAGATAACTCAGTGAGGGAAAATATACCAGAACCTTCTCCTGGAGTCTCTGATCTGACTTGAAATGTCCCGGTCAATCGGCACATGGCCGAAGGACTGTCACTGCTGCTACCAACCGTGTGCTCACTTCCTCAGTGCACAGCGAAGTCTGCCCGCACCTCGCGTTCCCAACCACCATTCTTCGCTGTGTTCTGAAGAAAACAGTTAAAGTGATTTCAGAATAAAGCCTCTACTAAGCCCATCAGCTGCTCACTTCTTTTTCTACGCTTTAAGATGTTTGCAAGGTTTATGCTTAATCCTGAAGTGGTTTAGAAGCGCTTTGAGCAAGCCTGTCAACCGCAGGGACGGCTCGCTGCCTCTCCGCGTGTCTGAGCGCCGGCGGTGAGAAAGCCCCCGAGCCCCCCGACCCGCAGCGCGTGTCCACACGTGCCTCCGCGGCAGGGAAGTGAGGTGCTGGCACCGGCGACGCTGGTTTGACACGACACCATCCCCGGCCTTGACCTCGCGCTGCGGGAGGCGGCGGCTGGGCTGGGGGCGGAGAAGGGCCGCTGCGGTGGGACG
>NW_010246478.1:0-3797 GCF_000690775.1 Eurypyga helias
CCGGAGTTAAACCACGACAATTGTGTACATTGCTGTTTTACTTTGTTCTTTCTGAATGGAACTGAAATAAGATAATTGGTAAAGTCTGCAAGACCTTCCCTACTTTGTAATTGAGTTTGGATTTGGAATACTCATTATATATAATAAGATAGAATAACAATAAGACCAACTGTGACAGAAGGTAGCTACAAAAATATTAACTGTGTTTTTGGCAAATGGTCTGAAGAATGCTAACATTGTAAGTTCACGGTAGGGTACAATTACCCAAAACAGCCTTAAATATAATCTATGGCAAAATAAGTGTTCCAGCTGCAGTACAATTATCAGTACTTCTTTCCCAACCTGCTATTTATGATGAGATATAAACTGTATTGGAAACAAATTAAATATATAATACTCTTTATCTGTTTCTTGGCTCTGTGCATCTTCTGTTTGGTCAGTGAATTTTAATGAGATTTTTTTTTTTTTTTAATTTGTTTATTTGCTGAAAGCTGCTTTTGAATGAGTAGGAATACCTGCAGGGTAAAGTCTAATTCTGGTCATAGCTTTGTCCAAAAAAACCAAGGAAAGCAGGATAAAAGTTTGTGCACATGTGTGTATCTGAAATTTTGTATTTTAAATTTCGTGAAAGAAACCTTTGTCTTTCACTTATGAAAATTTCTTTAACTTAGAAAATTGAAAATTTAAGACAGTTGATACAGGTTAATGAACTAAGTGATTTTTTTTTACTGACAGTTAAAAAAACATTCAAAATGAAAGATATTTTTTCAGGTGGTTTTGTTGTTGTTGTTCTTTGGAGGGATAGAGAACATTAAAAAGAAAGAGAATTCTGGAGTCAGATTATAATAATTCCTTTTTCAGGTCAATCTACATTCAAAAGGTACCAACAAGGACAGAACCACTTTTAACATTAACATCATTTAACAATGCATGGTTCCCAAATTTACTTTTGTCCTCATCTACACAGATCTGAATAACCCCTATAAATAATAAATTACCATAATACCTAAAAGGTACTAATTCTGCATTCACTGAAGACAACATGACAGGACCAGGTCTGATTCCTCTCAATCTGTTTGTGACAGGTACACATTTCACATAATCTGTGCAGTACATAGTAGCACAAGATGGAAGTAACACAATGTATCAGCAAGTACAATTCTAAACAAATAAATAATAATAATAATTAAAAAATCCCCATCAACCTCTATCAAGATAAATTCCTTTCAGCTGTTTTTATTGAAGGCTTTAATTCTACTGAGCAAGGGTAGACTGTCTACTGGGTTTAAAACTTGGTGCTGCATTTGTGGTCCCAAGACTCATAAAACTTTCACCAGAAAAATTACTTATAAGAGTTTCAGGCCTGTAGGTATGAAAGATTTAACTTTTTCTTGCATTATCACAAACACATTGTAAAACTGCATAGATCCATGTTGCAGCTACAGAAAGAAAGGAAAGACATTTTAAGCATAGCTGCAGGAGCATAACTCTGTGTTTGGTGAAATGCTATGCTATAGTAACTCTATGCGGAGTTACCCCATAGAAGAAAAAAAAACTACAAATAATTATCTGTATTTTTGATTTGGCTGATATGTAACTGGGATGAGTGTGAATTCTGACATACATAAAATGATGACTTACATATAACATGTTCTTACTGTGGAAAAATTCTTTGTCATGCTATCTCCAGAAACAGGTCTTATCCACTTGTCATAATTAGTACTTCTCTGACACGTTACTAAACTTCTTTCATTCTTCACCTCAGAAAGATCACTCCTATTCCTGGAAGATGTATTAAATATAGAAGTATTTCATTTTCAGAAGAAGCACATTTAAGCACATTTAATGACTGAGGTGCACAGCATTTGTAAGGGATTAATGACTGCTGGGAGATGATGATCACCTGAAGACGCACAGCCATGGGTCATTAAGACCCAGGAAATGTACTCAGCTAAAGATGGTTATTACCATTATAGCTAGAAAATGAAAAAAAAATCTTTTTTTTCTTTCTATAAGGGAGTGATGCAATTTCTTTCTTCTTAATTAAATTCTTTTTTGTGCATTTCTTAAAGCATGCAATTAATGCTTTTGGGGACGTATTTCAAAATTGCAGTTATTACATCCAGAATGAAAAACCACATACTGCACATTGTGGATCTGCAGAATTAGTTTGGCTCCTTGATTCTACAACAGCATTGATTCACTGCCTATCAATATCAGGACTGTCAGTAGTCAGTGGAAATAGAGTATCAATGAAACGATAATGCTGCATGTTTGTGAGGAACAGGTTTGAGAAAAACCCCAACATCAGGGAAAAAAATTAAGGGGCCACATCCTCCCTTGCATGACAGAAATTCTGGCTGGCTCCACTGCTATAATGCTGAGCTACCCTGAGCAGAGCCAGTTGTATGGGGTTACCAAGCAGAAACTTGCTGTGTAGGTTGAAGTTCAGTTTCTTTTTATTGCTGCGACATATTTTGGAGTTACACAGCTTGACCAACTTGTATGAATCGTGCAATCAGGTGATGTCAACAATGGAAAGCCAAGATGATATTTGCCAGAATTCTGAGCAGACAATAGTGTAGGCAGCAGGAAGCAGCAGAAGAGAATTCCATCAGGTCACCTGAACTACAGTTGACCGGTATTTTTCTAATGCCCTTAGGAAACCATATTTCCTGAATCCTATGTGCAGATATTTTGCATTTTCTGTTCAGCTCTTATGCACCCTAACAGGTTGGATTTTGGCTTTGGGCTTGCGTGTTTGGTTTTTTTGGTGTGGTTTTGTTTTGTTGTTTAAGTTTCTAAATTATTGTTAACAGACATTTTCATTCCTTCTTCCTAATACTTGTACTTTGGTAAAAATATTCACATATCATTTTCCTAATTCAGTCAGTTTTGAAATAAAAAGAAAGAATGAAATAGTCTATTTTTTTCTATTTTTACACGGAGAAAAGTTCCTATAGAAACAGTAGTACGTAAAAACAATAGTTTGACTTGTGTCTTCAGATGAAAAATTATTGTGGACAATGGTCATATATGGAACGTCTAGGCCTAAAAGCAGAATTTCTCACAATCATATATCCAGCAAAGCTAAATGCAGTTTTTGCCACCTTAATATAAGCACTTGTTACATTTGCCTGTCCAAAGTAACTACAGATTAATTACAGCGTGTGCTCTAGACTGCTAGAAGAGGACTGTCTTCTTCCAAATATTTATATTACCTCCTTTCATCCAGTCTTTCTATTTCCATACAACCCCTATTCTCTCCCTAAATAAGCCTACAGAAATGTAAATAACATTCTTCACAAGAACAAAGATAGCTTAACTCATGAATTGACTACAGGACTGAGTCTGCTCTTCACAGGAAATCCCCACTGGAGTGACCAAAGTTTATTAGGCTGTGAACTACTTTAAAATCATTAGCTAAAGTCAGACACCCACTTCTGCATGATTAGCTTTGTTGTTGATCATTAATGTTATTTTCTGCCATTTTCTCTTCTCTAATGACTTTGTATATCTTAGTTGCCTAGACATAGTCTTTCCTCTTTCAGATTTCATCTGGATAGAATTAGAAGGGTTTAGACACTGGTCTAGAAAAGTAGACAAATGTCCAGATACCCCTGCTTTAAGGAGGGGGAAGAGACTCAAACAACAAGATCTTAGATCCCTTCCAATTTACATCATTCAATGATTCTCTGACATTTCTTAGATTCTGCGCAGGCATGTTGTGCTGGGTTCAGCCAGGAAAGGGTTAAATCTCTTTAGCGTGGCTGCTGTTCCTGAATGCAGGGAGCAGC
>NW_010246479.1:0-2413 GCF_000690775.1 Eurypyga helias
CCCATCATCCGTGTCACTAACGAAGGTGTTAATCAGTACCGGTCCCAACGTCACATGGAGAACCTGAGGGATTGTGTCTTTTTTCCAGCCCTCACGCTCTGGGCTGCCCAGCACTTGGCTGGTGCGAAGGGATATGGCGCCTCCAGGATTTCTTCCAATTTTATTTTTAAGTCCAGCAGTCAGTGCAGTCTTTTGGGTGTTCAGACTGTGTCCAGATTCCTGGGAAAAGGCGCAGTGAGGCAAATCCTGGGAAAGCTGGCTGCGCAGAGCAAACCCGGAGACTTTTATGAAGCTTGGCTCAGAGATAAGCTGACTGAATTTGAAGCCTGGGTTACCCATTCCGCCTCTTTTCCTCCCAGTGAGTTAAAAGCCTGGATTCACTCGGGCACTTGGGTTTTTGTGGTTGTACGGAGTCAGGAGTGGAGCTTTTTGGCCGGTCGGTGGCATCGCGCAGGGCTGGCAGAGACATCGTGGGTGAGTGCCTGCTCCCCCCCGCTCGTCCGACAAAGGCTCCAGCCCCGTAACTCCGGCACTCGGAGGGGGAATTTTTGGGGCAGTTCTTAGCTGTTCTGTAAATGGCAAAGTAAATAACTCGTGACGGTTCGTGATTAAGGGCCGTTCTCCGCGTTTGAGGCACTGGGTTTCGCCGTGGGGCTGTCGTGGCATGGGGATGTGATCCTGCTCCGGTGCCAGAGAGGAAAGCGTGCAGTGACGCGTCCTGATGGGGTGGTTTCCCATCAGTCAGGCTTTCTTACGGATTTTGCCATCAGCCTCCGTACCGGGTGCGTGAATGGGGGAAATACCCTTTAAAGTAGAGATTTACCACTTCTTATAAGGCAATATTTGCTGTTTTCTGGGTAACTGACGGGCTTTGTCTCCAGTTTGTGCCGCGGTGTGCGGGGAGAAGCTCGTTATCCAAACCCGATTCCTTCGGGAAGGGGTTGCGAAACGGCGGTTCTCAACAGCCCGTAGCAGCCGGCGGTTTCGGGCAGGACTCGGTGACCTCTCAAGCTGCTGTGATAGATGGTTTCAGATGTACTGCTGCTGCCACGGTTCTTTGCAGGTGGGCAGTGGGGCTGCTCTCCCGCCATCCTGCTGTCCGGAAGCTGCTGGCAGCGGGACCGGGCTCGCAGGTGGAGGATTTCAAGGGTTTGGCTTCTCTCGTGAGGCTGCTTTATTCACCACAGCTGTAGGAGCACTGGGATAGAATCATGGAATGGTTTTGGTGGGAAGGGACCTTAAAGATCCAGCCCCACCCCCTGCCACGGGCAGGGACACCTTCCATAGCCCAGGGTGCTCCAAGCCTCATCCAGCCTGGCCTTGGACCCTCCCAGGGATGGGGCATCCCCAGCTTCTCTGGGAACCTGTTCCAGTGCTCCCACCCTCTGCGGGAAGAATTCCTTCCTGATGTCCCATCTCCATCTCCCTCTTCCCGGTTAAACCCGTCACCCCTTGTCCTGTCACTACGTGAATAAACGCAGCCTCCGCGGAGCCCCATCACTGCTTCCCACAGCTTCCCAAAACCAGAGGCATCTTGGCGGTGGGGACTGTGGCCCGTGCCCGCTGCGATTCCTCATTCTGACACGAAGCTGGGGGAAGCTTTTTCCCATCCCGGAGCCAGCTCGTTCCCTGCCATCTCCTGCAGTTTTCTGCAGAGGCTTCAACAGCCGAGAGGGCTCCTGGCCCGTTTCCTTGCTCATCCACAGACTCTGGTAATCCCAGGAGGTCTGATTTCCCGTGCCAGGCTCCAGACGTGCCATTTCCCACTTCAGACGGGTCTGCCCACGTGCAGGGATGCGGCTCTGGCGTTAATCCGCGCGCGAAGGAGAACGGTGAAATGATGATCTGAACAGGACGAAGCGCTTGCTGCCTCTGTGTTGCGTCGCTGCCCTGTTCCTGGGGCTCGGGAATTTATCCAGCACCACATATCGCACCCTCAGGGGAAACAGGAGAGGGGAATTTAGGGAAACAAGCAGTAAAATTCCAAACAACAGGTGTTTTTGGTGAAAAGTGAATTTAAGGTTTTATTCTTCGCTCTCAGGGGATGGAGACTGTGACGTCACGGCTCCTCACGGGTGGCTCAGGGCGGTACCTTTTGGGATTAGACAGGCAAAATGCCGTGCACCGTATTATCCCCCCCCCGCAGCGACTCCTGGCCACTTATCCAGGGCCTCTGGGATTTCCGGAGAGGTTTCTGCAGTTCCACTTCCCAGGACAGAAGTCCACGGGATGGTTTCACAGTGAGGCACAACCCATGGCACTTTGCCACGCCGCCGCCTGACCGGCACCTTCCCTGGGCTCTGCAGGGGGGACAGAGGGTACTGGGGGGCTCCTCTGGCACCAGGGAGCGCTGCACCCCTCCACCTCAGCCCCAGGAAGCACCACGTGCCCATCGCCCCTCAGCCCCAGGGAG
>NW_010246480.1:0-498 GCF_000690775.1 Eurypyga helias
TGTCCTCCTCCACTGGAGGAGGGGTTGGTGTGTGAATGGCTGCGTGGTACTTGACTGCAAGTCAAGGTTAAACCACAACAACGATCTTAAGTACAGAGCCAACCTGCAGGCAGACAGTGGTTTAGGACATCTCTGCCCTTGGCGATCCTTACTCCGAGGGCAGCAGCGGTGGATGGTGTGCCAGTGCCAAGAAGGTGTGCTGGCAAGGCTGACGCTGCAGCCCAGGGTGAGGAAACCCAACACGCTCTCATCTGCTCACTGTCATGGAGGTGGCAGTAAACAACGGTGCGTGTAGGCAAAACAGAGCCACCCCGGATTTTGATTCTGCATAAACTGCCAGAAGTTTGTTTTATGGTGCATCCAACAGGACTAAATCCACACAGTGCTTTGGAAAACACATTTTATTTTAGGAACAGCTTTAATTCAACAGGAACCACAGTATGTTTATCTCAAAGCATATCAAAGGAACTCATTATCTTGACTACTTTGGTGAAAAAA
>NW_010246480.1:546-3688 GCF_000690775.1 Eurypyga helias
CTGCTGAACTTTCCCCTCCTCTTGCCCTTTTGGCAGTAGCAGAAGCAATAGTGCCATCTTCAGCAAGAGGTATTTCCTCCTTAGCCTCTTCCAAGAGGTCAGGTGCAGCTTCCTTTGCCCTCTTCAATCCTCCTGGAGTAACTGCTATGGAGAATGTGCTGACAGTTTGTCCGTCAGAATGGCTGCTTGCTTTTTCTGAGCGAGCCGCTTTAGGCTTCCTACCTCTCCTCGGAGTAACAGGCATCAGAGGCACTTGCTCATCTTGAGCAGTTTCTTCTGTTTGAAGACCAGAAGCCTCAGATGCTTCTTTTGTTCACTTGGTACCTCTCCTAGGAGTCTGTCCAAACAGAACTGGCTTGTCTGTCTTCAGCAGCTGCTGATGGCCTGCTGATGGAGTAGGCCGTCTCCTCAGGTGTCGCCTGAGGGGTGTTCTGGGAGCGCTGACATGGTCTGCTTGATGTCGGCCGGCTTCATCTTCCCCTCCTTCTGGCACACTTAAGGGAGCTTTTGCCTTCTGGAATCTAGTAACTATTTTCCCTATGGTTTCATGAATAGATTGTTCGACAACTTCCACTGTAAATTATTTACTTCTTGTGTCTTTGATTACATCCAGTAAGTTCCCAGCAATCACTACCTTAATGGGTTCAGGCACATAAGGGAGCGACTCCTCAGTTTTTTGAGATTCTTGATCACCCAGTACAGTGGACACTGAGTTTGTAACATGTTCTTGATTTTCAGTATTCCCTAAACTCTTCACAGGTTTTCCCTCTGTTGTTGTGCCAGCTGGTTTAGAAGCATCTACTGATGTATGTCTCCCATCTCTGCCCCACCCTCTTCTCCTTCACAGACTCAAGTCAACTGACTCTGAGATACAAAAAGCTCTCCATCTCCCTCAGATGCATCATGTTTGCCATCATTATGATCTGGCAAATCCTGTGCCAACTGTTGCTCTGTAGTATCACAGCTGTATTAAAAATTGCCTGATGGAGCTAGTTCACTCTATGGTGATGCTTCCGGTGCTTCTTCTGAGGTTGGTGCCTTAACCGCACTATCTTCAATAACCTAGAGTTTAAAAATGCCTGTTAGTGCATTATTAATTACCAAAACAAGCAACTTCAAACTGAGGACAGCGAAATGCTGCTTTTCCTTTCAGATCACCCCTGAATGTGAAGTTAGAAACATACAACGTAGTCTCTACCACAGACAAAAGTTTCTGCATTTAAGGGACAGTGAGCAGTGTATGCAACCACACGCTCCACTCTTGATAGTTCTGTCTGTGAAAACCGTTTTCCACCATCCATCAACAGAGCGAGCACTTTTACAATACAAGCTGTATGAGCAACCGGCAGTAACCATCACATTGCAGCACTTTCTTCACTGACTGCAAATCCTCACGGAGTGACTGACCCTGCATCTGACGGGGTGACATGCTGTTGTCTGCTCAAAGGTTAAAGTCTCTGTCATGACAGTTGTGACCACAGCACTTGGTAAAGCTGGCCAGGTAATCACATCCCATAACATCAGAAGGGTACAGACCGGTTGAAGCGAGTCCAGAGGAGGCCACGAAGATGCTCAGAGGGCTGGAGCACCTCTGGTATGATGGAAGGCTGAGAGTCGGGCTTGTTCAGCCTGGAGAAGAGAAGGCTCCAGGGAGACCTCATTGCAGCCTTCCAGTACCTGAAGGGGGATGACAAGGAAGCTGAGACGGGACTTTTTAGAAGGGCCTGTAGTGACAGGACAAGGGGTCATGGGTTTAAATTGAAAGCAGAGAGGTTTAGATTAGATGTCAGGAAGAAATTCTTCCCGGAGAGGGTGGTGAGGCACTGGAACAGGTTGCCAAGAGATGCTGCGGATGGCCAACCCCTGGATGTCTTCAAGGCCAGGCTGGACGAGGCTTTGAGCAACCTGGTCTAGTGGAAGGTGTCCCTGCCCATGGCAGGGGGGTTGGAACTAGATGATCTTTAAGGTCCCTTCCAACCCAAACCATTCTGTGAGTCTGTAACTCAACCCTGCCCTTGCAGGAATCCCTTGGCTTGCATGAGACAACACCTATATTCTCAATATCTCCATCTCCTGCTTTGTAGTTGCCTGCGGTGAGCAATTAACCTTTCCTTGGAGATGCACACGATATAGTCAAGCTTTTATGTTGAGATCAGCACGCATCATATATATCAGTAAGAACCAGTTACCACGAAAGCAGAAAAGCCCTCGCTGTGCTGCTACGTGAATGACTGCACAAGCTTTGCAAGCATCTCATGTACCTGCTCCCTTCGTCACATCACAAATTTTCCACGTAGTCTCAGAAGTGATTTATGTATTCCCAAGCCTATAATCATCATTTTTTCATATGGTAAATGATCCTCAGTATCAAAAAGCTGCACTCCCCAACTTTGGTTATTGTCTTTAGTGTTAAAACTATTTATTTTTTAGGTCAAATAGCAACATTGAGCACTGACCACATTCTCACTGTCAAGGACACTTACCACAGCTGGACGGAGCTTATAGAATTTTCACTTAACTGCTACATAAATGACACTGCTGTTAGTAACAGGGAGTAACAGAGGGAGCGGGAGCTGACAACCGAGTGCTCCATCCTGCCACATATATTGGCCTTTCTCCTAAAACTAGAAGCCAAAAATATCGAACTTGTAAAGGATGCAAAGCCACAGTTCACAACAACAAAAACCAACAGGAAACTACAAAAAACAACAGCAGCAGCAACAAAACGCTCAAGCAGCAGACCCCATAGCACACATACTGTGTTGTACATCAAAATAAAAACACATTTCTCCTTCTAATCTTTGAAATTCTACTGGTTTTCTCACTATCATTATCAAGAACAGGAACATTCACTGTGCATTTTCTACGAGGACTTTCTTTGCAGAGGGCATTGTCTCTACAGCTTAATGACAGTCGGCCGTAACGGGCAGGTGCTACTTCAGTCTGAGACACCCACTGTGGTATGGCAAACTGCACGTTGTACTTCAGGAGTTCAGCTAGCTCAACTCACCTAACATTCCAACATACTGTACGTACATTCACTGACTGCTTCCAGGGATTCAGACAGCTGGGGAACTGTTGCAACTGGTATGGTTTTCACTTCTGATGAAGAGGACATAGGATCATAGAATCATAGAGTGGT
>NW_010246481.1:0-10362 GCF_000690775.1 Eurypyga helias
TGGGGTTTTGGTTTGGGTTTTTTTTCAGTAGCTGACTAACTTGTCCTGTTCCTGGCACACATCCTGAAGCAAAAGTGTGCAGTGCTGTTGTCTGTCCGTGTGTGGCTAGAGAGCGTCTGTCAGTCTGCCGACACATGCCCCCAAGAGCATGCGGTGTGCTTTCAGCTCTGAATAATGAATAAACCAATTGGGTTTTTGTCTGACAATGTGAAGGATTGAATGATGTTTTTTGTAAAAGGTGAGATTTGTCTTGAGGTTTTTGTTTTGGGGTTCTTTTGGGTGGGAGGGAGTGTTTCTGGAAGAATTTTTCAACATCTGCCCTTGGTTACATTGGAGAAACAGCAGTGGAATTCCATCACAAATAGTACCACTTTTACAGATGTCAATAGATTGCAAATGTTCTTTTTATTCAAAGTATTGATCAGTTGTTTGCAGTAAATAAGCTCCAAAGCTGCAACAAACTAAAACCCCTAAAAAGTGCGCTTGGTCCTCCTGGCTCCGCGGTTGCGGCGGGGCAGTCACGTCATGAGAACACTGACTCTGGAATGGGGGAAGTGTTGAGGAACTGGGTTTTTGTTGAGGAACTTCCTACTTCGTAACTCGTGTATGAACGAATAGATGAAAAGGGTCAGAGTTACTGGTTCTTTGTTGTTGTTTAATAGTGACATTTAACGTTGTGTGCTCGCGCGGGCTAGAGCTCGCTGAGCTGAGAGAGGAAACCAGCTTAGGAGCGTGTGGTTTCTCGACTTCTGTTTGGATTTGCTTCCTTGCACGGTACAGAGAAGCATTGCTCTGTTCCCTTTCTCAGGCTGGGTAGATGAAAGCAAGTTCTGGAAAAACTGGTCTTCGTGATAAAATGATGGTTTTCAGCATGGCAGCTTTTGTAGGTTTTCATACGGTAACTGAAGATTTCCAAGATGAGATTTGTAATCTTCAGGAACTTGAAAACAATGTTGGTATTTCTTAGGCCACAGAAAAAAACTGGGTTTTCTCCAATTTAAAAATATTTTTGAACTTTTATCATGTGTATTTGCCTGTTATTTAAGGCTTAATTCTGCAACATGCAAAGTACTCTGGGCCTAAGTACAATTACTTATGAGCTTAAAATTAAGCAAGTGCTTAAGCACTATGCTTTTCATATTCAGTTATGGTTTTCAGTCTGCAATATGAAGGTCTTAAATCACCTCATCAAAAAGACATCTGTCTATTTTTAAAAATTGCTTTAAGGCTGTGTTCCTCATATTGAGTAGTAAAAAATATCGTGAAATATTGGAGAAATGTAGAAGCTTTATGATGAATGTTCTAATGTTCTGCTTGGTTGGAAAAAGCTATTAAGGACTTCATTCTCATTCATTTGACAGCCTTAAATGATACAGCAGGTACATGATTATTTAAAAAAAAGAAAATAAAATTAAAGACATTTTTCCTCCCCTCCTAGAAATGAATGTAGACTGGAGAAATTGCCATCACATTCCTTTGAAATCGATCATGAAGATGTGGATAAGGATGAAGTATGTATTCTGGGTTTTGATGGGGTTTTCCCTCTCCTGGGGAGGAGTTATTTATGCTTTAATGTCAAATAAAGAATTATAAGGGAGGCTCGTTATCGCCTATAAAATATTTCATGTTTTAACTAACTCTGAAGTTAGTGGAATAGCTTTGTCTCTATGTCATCATGTGCACAGCAGGCACATTAATAACTTCTTATTTTGAAAGGAATGGATGGATGTTTATTTGTTGTCAAGCAAATATTCACACAGTACGGGTTTTTTTGGTCTTAGAATTCGATAAGCAGGTCCATGCAATATTAATCATGTCTTTTCATACAGGATACAACATCCCACTCATCTTCAAAAGGTGGTGGTGGAGGAGGAGGAGGAGGATTAGCAGCAGGAGTTTACAAGTCCGGATGGCTTTATAAAGGGAATTTCAACAGCACTGTTAACAATAGCATTACTGTTCGGGTAAGGGGACAGTATTAGTCTTCCTTTATTCCATTGGGATTGATCTCACCCCCCCCAGAGGCACACTCGTTTGCCATTGTCATCTAGCTGTCCATATCTCAGGTTTGATCACGTCGCTTTAAATTGTAGTGATGTAATATTGCAGTTGTCCGCAAAATACTGCGATTGAAGGGCAGTTAGGAGTTGCCTATTATTTAAACCCTGAGAATAAAGTTATCGGTGAAGATAATTTGCAGTATAACAACTGTCATTCTTTTCCCCCCACCCCCTCCACTTCAGTCGTTCAAAAAGCGCTACTTCCAGCTGACACAGTTGTCGGATAACTCATATATTATGAATTTTTATAAAGATGAAAAAATATCAAAGGAGCCAAAGGGATGTATTTTCCTGGATTCATGTACAGGAGTCGTACAGGTACGTCTCAGTTTGTCATTGTATTGTTTGGGTGTCAGATATATTTAAAGAGTCAGGTAGAACCACGCACACATTAGTGGAATGATGGTCTCATCAGCAGTTTCATGACGTAACACCGACGTCAGTTTTGCTCTTTAAGTTGGTGCAGGTGCTCAGACTGACAGGTTACAAAACCCGCAGTTGAATTATGGTAGCAGGTCAGGCCTGTGCTCTTTGTGCATGGCACACATGGGGAAAAATATCCTAAAATGCTTATTTTCACTGAAATGATTTTATTAGCCACCAGAATTTACCTCATGCTTACTAAGGACGTGTTTGCTTATTGTGAGTTAAAAATACTGAGATTACAAAGCATTGGCTGTTGGGTAAGTGGTAAATTAATCCTGTATCCTGAGCCTCCTTGAAGATCATCACTTTTGGAGGTGATAGAGAGTCTTACTGGCAGCAGGTAGGACAGAGCCTCATTGTTTATTGTGGCTTGGAAACATAAATAGCCAGAAATGTCTGACACCACCTTTTGTTTCTTTCTTTGTTTGGGTTTTTTTGTTTCCCCCAGGACTGAGTTCTTAGCTTTTTTTTTTTCCTCCCCTCTAATTCTATTAATGTCTTTTTCCCCTTTTTTCCCCCCCTTTTTTTTCCCCCTTTTTTTCCCCTTTTCCCTTTTCCTTCCTTTTTTTCAGTTCTGAACAAGATGTTATCTTGAATAATGCATCACTGTAGTTGGTCTAGCCCCATGTGTCACTAGAAAATTCTTTTTTTTTAGCTATACTTTACTACTTAGCCATTAAAGACTGACAACAGTGCTAGTGCAGACCCCCTCTAATCAGGGTTGCTTTGAAAGAAACCTTTCAGGTAATGCAAGGGAAGACCCCTTATAAACACAAGCTTTTGTTGGTTGGGATTTCTCTCCTTTACCCCTAAAGAGGCCCTTCAGAGCAAGAAAAATCAACAGTCAGTAAGTCACTCTGGGAACAAATATTCGCTGACAGCCTGCTGCAGAATCTCATTCCTGCATCCGGTAAAGTACCCAGCTCTGCAGGAGCTGTTTCCTCTCTGTAGTTTAGAAGGGTATTTCTGTTTTTCAAACAGGTGTAGGACAGGATGGAGATAAATTTGAAGGACAGTGATGTTTGTCTGTGTCAGTCCATTGGCTTGAAAGACCCTAACAGGTATCTTGGAGGTGTGGCAGGAGCCAGAGAGGACATTATTATACAGGAATCCTGTTTAGAAATTACTGCTTGCTCCTGCTGGCTGACAGTGTCTGCTTTCTTTTCAGATGGGTCTCAGCTAGAGCTCTAGTTGTGCCCTAAACATCCCTGTAATGTGCTTTTAGGTACAGATTTAACGTAATGTTGTTATCCCGGAGAGTGCCTGTTCCGCTGTGTTGTTTCTGATGACACTCCTTGAAAGCAGAAATGTCTTGACTGCAAGATTTCTGGACAGAAATGCTCAAGACACCTTTGAAGTCCTCCTGAACTGTGGCACCTGCCTTCTAAATTTACTCGTTCCTGCAAATTGTCCCAAACTGTTTGAACTGTTTCAACTCATATACCCCCAGACGCTAGTTTTCATGATTGTTCTTTGACTGACATTTAGAATGGGATGCACAAATTTATGAGCTGTCTTCAGCAGCATGAGGTGAGAGTCTTAGCCAAGGGGGTAATAGGGCAAGCGTCATCAAGTGTCAACGTCTCTGTCACTTACAAAATGAGCTAAGAATCATAGGGCTGAAAAACAAAACCTGCTTAGAGTTGCCATAAACAGGGAGCATAGAATATGGAGAAAGAGTTGAGGAAAACTGTGATGTGAAAGTTCTGATTTAATGAGCTTTAATACTACTATAAATCATTTAGCTCTCTATGAATGACTTTGAGCTCCTGTTTGATAGAGTCTGAATATCTAAATTGTAGTAAACATCCTGGAGAGGTTTTATCATCTCCAGATTATTTTGTCTTTTCCAGATAAAATACAGAATATTTCCAAAGCAATTTTGTTCTTTTGGAAGAATGACCCTGCAGGCATTAAACTCTAGCCTGATGTTTCAATTATAGCTCGTCCATAGTTTCTTTTTGAATCTTGTATTATTTGCTTCTGGAAGAACTTTTAGACTTCAAACTAAGTGTTGAAGATTACAAGTCAACCTCAAGGTCCACATTCCATATGGAAGGACTTACAGAGAAGCAAACTGAGAAATGGTACTTGGGTTGTGGGTTTGTGGTTTTTTTTTTTTTTCCTGCTAACTTATCAGGCAAGAAATAGTTGGCTTTAGATTTGAAGCAAAGACTTTGCTGTAGATCGCATCTGCTTGCCAGAAGTCTGAAGTGCAGATGGAAAAGTGGATATTGAAGTTTTCCTGACCTAATGTTCTTAAGATTCAGCATGTGAGATGTATTGTTCTATTAGATAATGTCTAATAGTGTGTTACAGTACCTGATATAAAGATCTTGGCCATGTCTGTAAGGGGAAGTACATATTATAGATGACAAATGCATTTATTTTAATGCTCTTTCTACTTTCTGAATATAAATTGAAACACAGCATTTTTCTTTATAGATTGTGCATAAATTGATATACATAATCCACTTACAGAAATATTTTATCTTCAAAAGTTTTGAATGGCCGCTACCTGAGTTTCTTGGCATAGTTTTGTTCAACTTCTAGCTCTCAGTTAAGTACTTGTAATAATCAGTAAAAACAGGTTTCATTGAAATTCTAGTTGTTGTTTAACATGGATTTGAAAGTGTGCAGTGATTGGAAGATTAGAGGGATTTCACTATCAAGAAAAATATTGGACATCCAAGAACCGATTTTTCCAAACCCCAACCCTATTCTTACCCTATGTTGGATAAACTAAAATTTCTATCCTGAAAGAATATTCACCGCAGTGAAGTACTTGAGAGGAAAACTATTTCCTACCAGGAGAATTTCCAGTAGCAGAAGTAAAAAATAACACACACACACAATCCCAAGTCAGGTTGAAAAGCCAAGATTTGACTGGCTGTTGACCTGATTAGCTCCAGAAAAAGTTGTTCAGTCCTAACTGGTTCCTGAGCTGGGTCACGACATGTAGTACAAGGACTGGCACAAGTGATTAACAACAGATTGGGTAGGAATCTTCTAAATCATCTCTGCTGCTGGAAAAAAAATTGTTCATGGAATTTATTCTCAGTGTCTTGGGTTCTCGGTCTCCTCCTCTGCTAATCAGTATCAGATTTTGCCTCTCTTAACATTAAACAAATAACAGCATCTCTGTCATCTCACCATGTGGCTTAGAAGCTATTCTTTGTCACTAGTTGATGTAGCAGTGTACTGAGGTATAGTTACAGTAAGTAGAACAGGGATATTGTCATGCTATTTGAGACTGTTAATGAAGAAAAATAAAACTGAGTTAAATGGCCAGTTGCGGAGTGGATGAATTGTTTTTCCTTTGCTAGTATGACTGCAAGGTTAGATGTGTCAACAAAGTGCTATTAAATTTTTTGGAATATTGAAATCAAAACGGTGGCACTGATGTCCATAGTGATTGCAAAAGTTGGAAGTAATAAGGGGTAGGACTTGTCAGTGGTCTTTCTGATTTAAGCAAGGAGAAGAGACAATCGATGCTACTGCTTCCATAAGACTAAGAGATAAAAGCCTTGCTAATTTGATAAATTTGAGGAACGAAGCTCATTATATTAGATCACATCACTTTGTTTAATTTTATTGAGCTGTTTCAGTAACAAGGAACCTGTTAATTCTTACGACAGAAATTGATGGATTAACCATCTGCTGCAGGTAAAATCTGGTGATACAGAAAGGATCTCAATCTGTTGCCAGTATACTGGGCATTGGTGCTTATTCTGTACTTGAAAAGGATAGCACTGCAGTCACCAAACAGCATTATACCTCACCGTTTGCGTCCTGCAAAGAGTTGTTGAAATCACCTTAGTCATCTTTAAAATCCTTCTAACACAAAGGCAGCAGCGGGAAGTACCCACTGTAATCTTTCGCATGGAGGAATTTGTCCTGTTGCAACCTTCTGGAGAGATTTACTGGTTAATCTCTGTTCTAAGTTTAGACTTGGATTATTCAGATGCTCTTTCAGAAAAATATAAAAAGAATAAAATTACATAGAAATGTTCTTAGCCTAACCACAGTGTTTATAACTTCATTAGATGCTCAGAAATTATCTTTGTGTAGCTTATTAGCAGCATCTGTAAATATCTCAAACCAGAAGATTTTATAAATTGTTCACGATTAGCTCCTTGGACCTCTTCAGGTCCAACCTCAGCAGTCATGGATGGAAGAGTCTTTGACCACGTGCTGACTTTGCTTGCTTGCTAGTTGGAATTTGGTGAACTCGGTCCAGTTCACACTGAGCAAATATCTGTATGACTTAGCACTGTTTAGTATCTTTTTGAGTGTCTGGTGCACTGGTAAGGCATAGGAGACTTGGGCTTTAGAGATGTTCTCTCCAGACAGCTACAACGCCTGTAGTGATGCTGTACTTCACCATCAGAGATCTCCTGTTACTCCACCTGGGAGGTGTTCACTACTCTTGTTTGAAGTGTTATTGCCCATAGTCTTAGATTTATGTGGCTAAATAGAAGATGTGTATTTGGCCGTAGATGATCTCGGAAGCGCAAAGACTCAAAAATAAATTGACATAAATTTGTGTTAATATCACACTGCTTGGATTAAAGCCACTGAATTTTACTTGAACATAATTTTTAAGGAGTGGCCATATATAAGTCCATCTTTTGGCTGCCTTTTTCAGTACCTTTTTATAACTAGTTCTAGTGTTTATTTTCCTTTTCCTTTTGTTCCAACAGAATAACAGGCTTAGGAAACATGCCTTTGAGTTGAAAATGAATGACCTCACATACTTTGTGCTGGCAGCTGAAAATGAGCAGGATATGGATGACTGGATTTTCACTCTCAACAAAATCCTGCAAATAAATCCGGAGGGAACCATGCAGGAGAGGAAAAGTGCAGATCTCACTGATCTGAAACTTGGTAAGAGTGACTAGTCTCTTGCATCGTTTTTATTTTTTAATCGAAAGCCAAAAATTGAACCTTCTGATATGACTATTGAATCATTTTAACCGCCCGAGTCCGTAATGGATTCTGCACCGATTGATGTCTGATGAAGCAGCACCGGTCTATTGGCAATCCCTGAACAATGTCAGCTAACTCCCCACAGATCATGTTCAAAAGGCAGGGGGGTGGGGGTGGGAGGTAAAGCTGCTCCCCACAAGGTCGGCAGGAGCAATGTGTCTCTGCTTTGCATGTGCAGATTTTTTCATATGTAGTCCTCTCGGTCAGTGACCTCGCTTTGCGTTTTACCGTCTTGGGAGTCAGAAGGTTTTACAGTTTTGTTCTGGAGAGAGGTTAGGTCAGTTCTTTTTCCAGAGTTTTGTTTTCTTTAAAAATCTGGAGCTAACAATTAAAAAAAAAAAAATCCCAGCTGTGGTATACTGCTCTCTCCCTGGAAGCTTACTGTCTTTTCCTTTCTTGCTTTTCTGAGTTTGCGTATTAATATGCTTTCACTGTGGAAGAAAGAATTGAATGCTCTGTTACACCGCACTCTTCGTGTGGCAGTAACTCATTCCTCCACATAATAAATCCATGTTCGGTTTGGATGAACCCCAGCTGAAATTTTAAGACTGAAAACACTTGAAACCTTAATACAGATTTGAACTGCTTGTGCGCTGAGCTGAATCAAAGCTTTTGAGTCCACGTGCATCTGAATCTTGGGGAAGTT
Source organism: Eurypyga helias (assembly GCF_000690775.1). Lineage (NCBI taxonomy): Eukaryota > Metazoa > Chordata > Aves > Eurypygiformes > Eurypygidae > Eurypyga > Eurypyga helias. The sequence continues at coordinate 8,122 of NW_010246481.1, forward strand.
CAGAGCTAATTGAAGGCTTTAGCCTGGTGTTTATAATAAATTCTGATTTTGGAGGGACAGGATACTCTTCATATAGCCAAAGATGTTTTTATAATTTGGAGGCACAAGAGACTTGCACTTCAGAATCAGAGAAGTACTTTTGAAAATCCCACCCATGAGGGTTACTAATGAAACAGGAAGAAATACGTGCATAACAGAAGTCTCTACTGGTAAAAGCCCTGGTAACAAGCAACAGGAATGTGCTATGGAGTTAACTTGTCAAAAGGCATGATGCTTTCTTGGCGCAAGAGCCCTAAATGGCTGTAATGACTTATTTCACATCGGGTTGAATTACCTAGTGAAAGCAGAACGGTCCCTGGTGAGCTAAGTAAAGCAGGGGGGGTCTGTATAGTGCTGTTCTCTGCTCCCATAAATTTGGAGCTCCTGGAGTCCAGACTACATTCCTCCCCTTCCCAGAGAGCGGATGAGGTCCTGCCTGCCTCACTGAAGACTCCCTTTACTGGGAGTCCAAAATATTTTCATTGACATAAACCCTCAGAAGGAACTGAGAGAGCAAAGGCATCTTTGTTGTGGGCGTGAATATTTGTCCCGGGTGAATGTGTCAGATGTTTCACCACTGAGCAGAGTCAGGACTCTCGTTTGAGAGCTTAAATATAGACCAAGTTACAGGAAGTACCAGTGGGAGATGAGGTTGAGGAAGAGAGGCTTACATTAGTACCTCTTCCACATGTTAGCCTGATAATACTAAAAGGAATAAAAAGAAATAGGTTGGGGATAGATGGTTGTTTGGGTTTTTTGTGGTTGGTTTTTTTTTTTTTTTTAAACCCAATGGTAATAGCAAGTATAATAAAACCATTTGCATATTTTTTCTTCTTTTCAAGACCCTGCAGAAGTTTCAGTGAACTACGATTGCTCTCAAGAAGAGACTGATTCTTCAGAGAATGCCTTGCACCCAGACTTTGCAAAAGTAATGGATGTTATATTCATTTTTACAACCTTACTGAAAACTGCTACCTAGGTGAAAAAGGCCTGCCAATAAATGGGCATTGCTATTGAGAAAGGTTTAAAAATATAGCACAACCCGTTGTGATTGTTAGAGCCATGACAAATGACAGCTATAATTATCTTTCTGAACAGCTGATGGCTTTGTTTAAGTGAGGAAAGCTCCACTGGATGTAATGAAAGTCGGTGCTCCCCAGAGTGGCTTGATTTAGACCTGTGAAATCAGTAAGGGTCTGGTCCCTGCAATTATCTGTAGAATATTTACTCTCTTCAAGTGCATTTCAGAAGACTTTGGCCTGTGGAGAACCAAGATTTCCTGTGTGACTTGCAAGGAAACGAGCTGTGAACTGCTCAATGCCTTCTGTAATCTCGTTGAAAGATGAGTATAGTAGCAGGGGAGGTGTTTTGTCCTCCGGATCTCATAAACTGCTTCATGTGGGTGAGATAATTGTAGCAGGTGCTAAGAAGTTTTGAATGAAAAGCTAGATTGGAAATATTTCACTGCTTTTTCTTAAATGAATGTATGGTCTGTTTGTAATCTTCTGTCAGTGAGCTACTGTGGACACTATCTAGACAGCCAAATGCTATTTGAGGATGTTACTCCCACAGATTTAATACATAAACTGAGTTTAGGTATTAAGGACAACAATCGAATCTGATAATCTCATCTGTGGATAGATAGTTTCTAATAGTTTATTTAATGCAGCTATCTTAAAAAGATCTCAAAGACCACTGGTTACCTTGCAGGGCTAAAATAGGTGGTCTGCAAGTTACGCGATGCTTGTGCGGCCCTTTATATGGTTAATTCCTGTTCCCCACCCTGGCTCCATAGCCTTGGCTGCAGCAATGATCTGTGTCCCTAGCCCACAGCAGACACATCTTCCCAGTCCCATCTACCCAAAGCAGCACACCATGGACACATCAGGACCTGTTCTTGCAAGTCAACCCATGGGGGAGGCATTTTAGGACATGGACATAGAGCTCTTGGTCTCGCTGTCATGCCTCTGGTTGTTACTTCATGTGTGTCAGCAGTGCCATGCTTCTGTAAAAAAACACAACATGTTGAATGGGAACGTACGAGAGCAGAGCCGGTACCATGTCAGCTGAGGTTTGTGCTCACTGGTGGGCAACCAGAGAGTTGTGGACTCCATTAATTGTTCAGAGGTTGAAAAATAAAGGAAAGCTAGGAAAAACAAAGTGCAAATACTAAAGGAGTTAGAATCATAGAATCACAGGATG
>NW_010246482.1:0-569 GCF_000690775.1 Eurypyga helias
TTCCGTGATTCTATGATTCTATCTCACATTGTGGTTTTTTCCTTATCCTTGGGACCAACAGTTATTCTGCACAAACCATAAGTTTTCAGATAGATCTGATTGGAACTGGTCCGTTGGGTCAGGCATTTATATAGTGCTAAATGGTGAACGACAGAGGAGAAGCAGCACGGGAGGTAGTTGTAATGAGTCTCGAATGTGCAGATAGTTGCTTATACTGATGAAACTGAAGAGGCCAAATAAAAGTAGTGCTGTCCTAGAGGTGGTTAAACTTAGGGGGGGAAAAAAATGTTTGCAGCAACATTCAGTTCACAAACAAGCATGGTGAAACATTTTTGGTCATGGTCAGCAAATTTCCAGCCAACTGATATCCCACTCAATGCAAAATGTCATATTTCAAAGAAACTTTTCTTTCTTCTTCAGAAGAAATTATTATATGAGGCATGTCAAAGATGATGCATTTTCATGAGTTTAATGCCCAGATAAAGAATCATAGAATCATAGAATGGTTAGGGTTGGAAGGGACCTTAAAGGTCCCTTCTAGCTTGCAGTTAGAATCATAGAATCACAGA
>NW_010246483.1:0-7026 GCF_000690775.1 Eurypyga helias
GGGGGGAAGTCCTCATGCTTTTAGTATAAGTAGCAAAACTATTTTATCCACAGAACTGTAAGGTATTAGTTACCAAATACAAGCTAACAGACCAACAGGGAGTTTCATCTGAAATATAAATACCATTTCGCCACTGATGACGTGTTTTACACTTCCATAACCACAATTCACATGGATCTCTGATAACAGACATTTGCAAATCAACTCCCTCAAGCTCTTAATTGAAAAGTGTAACACAGCAAAAAGATCTCTTCTTTAAGAGAAGTTGAAAGCGTTCCCTGTCATAAGCAGTAATGACAAGAAACAAAAAAACCTCACCTAAAATGTCTACAGAACTGTCAAGAAGTCTTGACAAAGCTCCGGGCTCTGTGACTCCAGGACAAAATTCACCTACCATCATAGGAAGTTACACACACTGGAAGAGCATTAAAAATACACCAACACTGTTAAAAAAAAAAAAAAATTAAGTATTCATATACTTCAGATGTAGTAACAAGTAGTCGGCAAGTAAAAACTGAGAGCAGGCGAGGACATTGCTACATCAGAAAAGAGGAAAACATGAGGGAAATAATCAACCTGGGTAAAAAAAAAAACTGATTGAGAGGGACTTAAAATGGAATTTGCTACCATGAATCCAGAAACTGATATAAATATTCATCAGAGATATTTTTAAACTCTTCAGTTAAGCCCACCAAAGTAAGAAAACAGAAGAAATCTGAAGTAAAACTGCAGAGTTTTGGTTAGAGGGTTTTTTCTTTTATTCTTCATGAGTAACCAACAGTGAATAAAACTCAGACTCTCCTTAAAAAAAAGAACAAACAGCATTTAGAAATTAAACTTTTACTTTCAGAAATGCAGCGTTCCGGTCTGATGATCTGAAGTGCTCCTTTCTGAAAGGTGCTTTGTACCACATCTGGATATCGCAAACTAACTACTGTCAAGTCAGAAGTATAAAAGAGATGACAAGGGAAATCACAGAAGTGAATTCTCCAGTGCAAAAGGAAGATCTCAAACTTGTTGAGCATGAAATTGGCATTTCATATCTCAGATCAATATCAGTCGGCTCAGGGCATTGATACTATTCATTACAAAAGCTCCTCCACATAAGAAGTCACTCAGATACATTATTTCATCCAGAGCCTTGTCTTTGAGAAGTCGGTCTCTGTAACCTGTTGACTTACAACACTGCATGTATGTAGGTATGTAGCCACCTTCTCAGTGTGGGTAGTAGAGGTAGCAAACTCAGAATTCTTGTTTTGTGAGAAATGAGGATGTTTCATCACAACTCAAAACAAAGTAAGTTTTTTCCTATTCTCAGCAATGAAACACATGTGAATTTTAAATATTTAACATTGCAAAACATTCTAAAAAAATTATACATTTCACAACAAGTCAGAAGTAATACACCCCAGACTTTACTACAGCTATGAATGACTCAGGTTGATTTAACACAAAAGCTAAAATATTTTCCCCACCAGTTAATAAGCACTGCAACAGTTGCTTCTTCTCAAGCAACACCTTCTGCTTCCATTGTTGTGAAATATTTTGACAGAACCATTTGATTGTTTCATTCCAAACAGGAGAAAATGTGACAAGGATGATATTCCATTCATTTCTATGGAGTGGCCTCCTTGATTATTCAAGCTAGTATTTTAACATCTGAATCAAACCTTCTGAGTTTTAGCTTTCAATGAAGTCTTAAAAATACAATTAAAACCCAAATATAATATTACTGAAATATCACTAACCATCCCATGAGGGTAGAAACATGAAATTTTCAAGGACTAGCCAAGACCTAATCCATATCCTCAAACTGGTGCAATATTATTTTACACTGAGTCCAAGGGCAAAGACCTGCAAAACGTTACAGGGAAACTTTGCATGAAACCAGGCCAGGAGTTTTCAGTCGTGACTATGAGGCAAGTCCCCTGATGAGACAGGGTCAACAGCAAACCTGATTTCTGCTTATGCACACACCAGCCTCTGTGGAATATTAGAGCAATTCCAGAGTAAAACTAAACAATATCTTTAGATGTAAAAGTGTGATTAGTGTCCTCTTCACTCCATTCCTCAGATGTCTTATGGGTTTTGCAGCCACACCCTATGCAGAGATACCCAAGTCAGCTCAGAGCCTTCCAGCAGGGCAGTTACATTTACTTGATATTCAGCCTACACTTGCCTTCACTGGCAAGAAAACAGCTACCTTGCTTAGGCAGAATATCATAAAACTGCTACCAAAGGTATACCAAATGATCATTCTCAGTTAAATCAACGGTCCACCTAGTCCAGTACCTTGTCACTGGCAGTGACCATAAGCGGATGCCTTGGAAGTGGTACAAGATAAGAGGAAGCACAGACGAATCACAGCTTCTCTCATGCCTTCCCACTGCTCATGGTGGGGGAGGTTCTCAGCCACATGTGGTGTTAACATCACTGACCTCCCTCAGAGGATTTCTCTTCCAAGAACCTGTCCTTTCTCCTGACTTCCAAAGACATTCCATCATTTAGCTTACATGTATCCTTTTGTTCCACAAGGATTCATTGCTGCAACCGTTTCCCCAACTCAGATTCTTACTAATTTGCCTTGCATTGAAAGGGCAGCATTACTATCTCTCGTAATTGGAATTCATTCAATTAAAACTAAGTAACTTGTTAATAAACAGAATGCTGAAAAGTACCAGTGAATAAAGGGAGCTACTTAATCAAGCAGATGGTACGCCATGACATGGATATTCCTTTGACACAAACCACCCACCCCGGTATCTGGAATTTTGGACAGCAGAGGCAGGAGTTTTAAGATGTCCAGGAAAAACGTTTTTCCACAGATAAAATTATTTCCTAATATTATACCATTTTTAAGGGTTTAACGCTAATGAAAATGTGATTAAGATTAAAGCAACATCCTTCTGAATTCATATAGTCATCCATATAACCATTTCCAAAGGGGACAACAATAGTGTCTTGAACCTTCACCTGTACAAAAATGCAATTAAGTTACACCAGCTAGGGTAGGGGCAGGCTATGGATATGAAGTATTTTGGCAAAGAAACAGGTATTTCAGCATGCACTATAATGAAATATCACCTTATTCTTCTTACATATAATTTGATTTTCCAGGTACATACATACAGGTATTGGAAGGTCAATTTTCTGCCTCCATTTCTCAAGAGTATAAAGCCTGACTCCACAAGTCTCAGCCATGTGGAAAGCCCCTGTAAAAACTATTCTTAAGAGAAAGGAAGTATCTGCCCTGCTTAATGCTTTACCTATTTATTTATACATTATAACAACCTGCAGTATGGGTGCTAGTCACCACATGTTTTTGTCAACAAAAAGAATACACCAGAGAAATAATTAAGTGTGTAAACTAACACATTTTTAAAACACACTGACTATTCCTAGCACGGGGCAAGCAGAATTCTTGTTAATATTTAGGCATTTTTCAGGTTTTACATGTCCAACAGCATGGATCCTTCCCTTTAATTCTGCTTCTCTGGCCCTTACAAAACCACTTGTAGGTGGTCTTCATACTTTATGTCAGGGTCTCCTGACATTGTTAATATTTTGGTGTTTACCGATTAAAGATGCTTTCAACCATGCTGCTTTCTGGTCAAGTATGTCCATGCAGGAGTAAGATGCAGATAAACTTCCCATATTTCTTCCCTTCTCAAGGGAGGCAGTCCCAAGCACAGCATTTTCCCTTTGAGGCTTTAATGCTCTCCTCCTTAAGTGACCTTACTTACCCTTTTTTCCCCCTCGTCATGATGAGAGTGCAATTTATTGCAACCAATATGAAAACTGTGCTTTGGGACCTGTAATAACAGGCTGTGCCACCTGTGACATGAAATAGAGACACTTTGAAAACATTACTGCTGCTTGAATTAGTCTTTCCTTTCATTTTGATCTTCATTTTCAGCAAATGTAATCATCTACCCCAGGCTTTAGAACATTAACTTCTCTGACTTGCATTTTTGATATTAAAAAGCCCCGTCAAGTTTAAAGATGAGTGCAGGAAAGGAAAAAGATTTTAATTATGCTCACTCACAGGTCAATAATAAGGATTGTTAAGGGCAAGACTAACTGGAAGGAACAGGGAAAATGGCCATGGCTTGCGAATGGTACCTTAGACCAGCAGTCCAGAGTATAACAGTCCAAATATTATTTAGCAATTGCTCTGCCTGCAGAGCTTCATTTCTTTCCCTCTTTTTTTTTTTTTCCTCCATAATACCTTTAAACTAGCAATTGAATAAACATCACACAGTATTGCCACTCAGGAGCTAGGCCCACTCTACTACACGCTACTTATTTCAATGACACAGAAAGGCACAAGCTATTTGCCCTTAAGCTGCTAAAGCGTGCACGCATACACAAGTGATCGCCATTACGGTTCTGACACTTCTCTTCACACTAGACATGGTAAGAACGCCACAGTGACATTATTTATAAAGGAAATTTGCATGTTTTTAATGGAATCCATGAGGTGTGTTCACATATACACTAGAGAAGAGAATTTTGCCAAGGAAGAAAAAAAATAAAATCCATCATAAAGCTGAATTTTCCAGTCTGCACCAGAAATTAAATTGTTTTCATGCAGATGTTTCCTGCTGGGAGTTTTAATTAAGTACCTTAGGGGGTATCCTCAGCAGATAACTGTATTCCTTGGCCAGACTGCCTCAGTTCCCAGAGTGCCCTGCCATTTCCACAATTAACAAGTACATGACCTTTATGAAGTGTAGAATCCTACTCCTGTTGGGAATCTCCACACTGGAGAAAAAAATGAGAAACAAAATTACAGCTTCCTGGCACATCATTGCTGGATAGCCAAATACAAACATTATAGATGACAATGTGCATTTTGAGAAGAAAGTTTGAAGTTTTCTTCTGGGAGCAGGAACGTTTCACACACCAAGTAATAGAGTCAAAACCAATTTTTTTCAAATAAATCATTTACTTAGGTCTAATACACAGACAAAATAAAATTTGTCTCTCCTCAACAGCATCCCTGGGTTTTGTAACCTTGGTGGGCTGCGGGGAGAAGTGGAAAGAAATCATTCCGTTGATAGTCAGGTCTCAGAAAAAAAGATAAACCAAGAATACCCCAGTGCAGACTGCTGCCATAATGCTTGGACACCACTGAAGTCCTACTTGAAATATCAGCATCAGTTTTGAGTGTATAGTGGTCCTCTTCAGATGGGTGAAGATTACCCTCAATTGAGATAGCAACATCAATTAAAATATCTGCACCTGTGTTATATCTCATGGTTATAGTACTATCATTTTTCTTTCCCCACCCCTCCATGTCCTCCTTATACAATTTAGAATCAGGTGGTAAAGATGTTTGTTACAATAACTACATTAGAGGCCTTCTTTCAAACGTATCAGAAACTGAATATTGCCTAGTTTAATATGCCATTGCAAGTACTTCATCTGACTCTAGACGTAAGAGCAGGTTTTGTTTGGCCTTCTATAGAATGCAAAAATGACAATCAATTGAAAGAAATACATGAAAGCTACCATAACAAAACCTAATTTCATCCCAGTTCCAGGCTTCAATTCTGAGGGAATTTAGAAGTTCAAGAGAGCAATTAATTTACTTAAACTTTCTTATGCAAATGTAGGCAAGTTGTATTGTCAGACAAAAGGAATTAGTTCACTTTTCAGCTGCAGGTTTATTGTCTTTCCGGCCTCCCCACCCTGCAGCCAGTAGTTTCCAGCGGGCTGATCTTTCCATTCCTTTGTTTCACCAAGTCAGTCTGTGAGATTGTAGGTAAAATTTTGTTTGGGGAATGCATTTTTATTATTTCTCAATAAATATTTTATGTGTCTTATTCTACATCGAACAGCACACTGGTCACAGGGGTTAATAATGAAAGTCTGCAATTATGGATGGTGTCTGGTTACTTGAGCTTTACAGCCTTAGGAGTTTTCCATGTGGTTTCCCCAAGACGATACAAATATGCTGTAAATCCCTTATATTCAAATATACTTTGATTTTGCAGCTAAGAGCAACATTTGTTAAGATAACAGTGTGGATGTATTTCAAATAGTGTAAGGTGCCTTTCAAGTTCTCACAGAATTATGGTGAAGCACAACACATACACACTAAGAAATAAATTATTTTGTATATTTAACAATAGTAGTATAATGTTTAATAACCTTTTGCCTCTGTGCGTGTACACACTTCAGACGAAGATACAGAAACTTTCCCATCCAAGACAGAGAAACTGTGCACAGTGTATTTTTTTCTCCTGGAAGAGCTAATCAGCCTAATTTGCAGGCACAATCTCAAATATCCACACCTCTATAGCACACAGCTTTCACAGATATAAACATATCTGAAGCAATAGGATAATTCTTACAGAAAATACTCTTTCTTAGAGCATAGACAAACATGTCCTTGCTAACCCAGCTAGAGCAGTTGTAGTAGCAATACCACTATCTGCAACTTACTTGTTCCCCAGTCTGCTTTGGTACAAGGTCAAAGAGTTTACAGTAGCAATGATGAAGCCCTGTGCTGGATTCAGTCAGGAAAGAGTTAAATCTCTTTACCGTGGCTGCTAGGAAGCTGTCCCTGGATGCAGGGAGCAGCACTGATAAGTTCTTAGCTGGCGCTGGGGAATGCCTGCATCAGTTTCAAGGCCTTTCTCTGCTTCTGACACTGCAGCTGCGTTCCCAGCTCTCACGGTCTCGCTACAGGCAGTGCAGGGGACACACAGTTCAGGCACCTGACCCAAACTGACCAAAGAGGTATTTCATCCCATAGTACATCATGCTCGGGGCAGAGGCGAGGAGGGGGTCTGGGACCCAGTACTCTCTCCCTTACTCTCTCTCGTTCACTCCCATACACTTGGTAATCCTCACCCTGACTCCTGCATTAGCTGCTTCGCTAACTCCTGTGCTGGCTCCCTCGTGAGGGAGTTGCTGGGTTTGTTTAGCTTTCCCAGTTGTGTTATCACTGATAGGGTTCACCTGGAATCTGCTGGAACAGCACTCGTGTTCCAGCCCTCGGGCTGCAGCTCTCAGGCT
>NW_010246484.1:0-31221 GCF_000690775.1 Eurypyga helias
AAGGCTTTGCACAAGTCCAAGTAGCATATCCAGCTAGGGCTACATGGACAAAGCTGGATGTTCCCTGAATCCACAGCTCCAGAGCTGGTGGAGCCACTGTTCCCAGCTAGTCCTCCGCACACCCAACAAGGGTGACGGAGGACACTCCCTGATATGAATGCAGCAGTGGGACACATTTGTTCAGGGTTAGGAAAGGAGAGATGCAAGAGAGCAGCACTGTCTGGGACATGTAGAGAATGTGAAAACACCAGTTTTCTAAAATAAATAAGTAGATCGAGCCTAAGCCGCTTTCTGTCAAAATGACAATACACAAATCTTTAAGCATTCCTTGGTGAATTTTAAGCCCTTATACCAAAAAACTAAAGCACTAGGACATTTATAGATCACTTACATCTGTTAATGTGGTTCAAATAAAAAGCCTTATTTTAAGGGAAAAATAATAGCAGTTAGGTTGACATGGTTAAAAGCAGTAACATTACTGTAAAAGATATAAAATCTAATACATTGCCTAAGTCCACTTTCAGCTAATTATGTTGTAATCTGATGCATCATTCTGGGTTGGTTTTTATTTCCCCCCTTCTTACTGAGCCTTCACAGCCAATACAGAAAATGCTTTTACAGGGTAAATTGAAACTGACATTGGAAACTGTATCACACTTTATGTGTCCTTCATGACGAAAAGGTACACCTCTCAAAAAAAAAAAAAATTGTCACAGTGATGCTGCTCAAACAGAAGTCTGATGTTGCTGAACAATGATGGATCCACCACTTCAGTTTAGGAACAACATTTCTGTAACTCATTTATGATCTTATATGTCAGGGGAAAAAACAATATAATTGCAAATTACAGTGTAACAAACTAATGACAAAGAGAACATTACCACTAATATTTTGTGCTCTAAAAATAAAGTACAAAAATAGTTGAAATTATAATGCAACTTAGATATTGTACTATTCTGCTACTAATTTTAGGGTTATAAACCAGTCATAGCAAAGCACCTGAATTTCTGGTAATCACTGGCATATATGTTACCAACTGGAAACAACACTTGCACTTGCACACTGGACAAGCCCAGTCACCTGGGACTTTTACTACTGGCAGCCATTTGCATTCATCATTATCCCACTGCTACAGTGATCCTTTGCACACAGTTGTCTCCATACGACCCACTGTAATTGAGATGAAAAACAAAGTAGCGTCAGAACAGGAAAAGACCATTTGGCCCAAAGTACTCACTTTCCAAATTCTTATCTCAACATAGAGACTGACAAAACAAACTCCTTTATGAACTTGAGCTCAAGTTGCTGTAGGAACACGATATGTGTAAGACAAAAAACCCAAAACTCAAACCAGAAAAGATGGATTTCCTCTCACAGACACTTGACACTAAGCTAGAGGAGACCGTCTTTAAAAACATTCTGTTAAAATAATTCCGTAGGCCAACTTCAGCCCTCCGTATCCAGAGGGTACTGTGATTCCACAGAAATTAAGAGAATCATTTTGCGTTATTATTTTGCACGAGTACCAAAGGCAGTAGAATTTAGCGTGGTACATCACTTAACTATTGAATGAACGAAGATGTTGTAAATTCCATATATGACTGTGTATTTTGTGCATTTATATGCAACGTATACTGGTTTGTAGAACAAGAAAAACTAGAAATGCATTGAAGAAGGCCTGGCAGGAATTAAAAGACAATTAGATATGAGACAGCCTCCCCTATTTTAAGAAGCAGAATTATAACATACAGATCCAGGAGAAGTCATCCATTCAAATAGGAAACACCTAAAAGCCAGAACTGAAGAGACAATCATAAAGCAGTTATTTCAGAGTGTCTGTGAGGAAGGATGATGGGACAGACACAAATCTGATTCACAGTAAGAAGCAGGATCTAGTTGTACAGTAGCAGATAAGAGTGGAGGATGAGGGATGGCAAGCTTTCATAGAGTTGTGGTGACTAAGAAAAAATATGTACCAGAGAATGGACAGATAATATATAGCTGGTGATATGAACCAGAACAGTACGTCAGTACTTCTACTGGTAAACTTAAATATCAGACAGCCTGCATGTCCACATTACAGCCTGGAAAGGATTTATTGGTATTTACGTTAATCAAACATTTAACATCCAATACATTTTAAAATTATTATATATTTAAAAAAACTAGCCACTCTTAATCTTTGTTTATGCTGTATCACAACAGCAGTGATAACATATTTTCAGTTACTTGAGGCATCCACAAACCATAGTCTCTAGGAACACAACAAATTAAAAGTGAATATAAATAAATAACTGGATTAAATTAACAAATTATACCAGCCACACTTAATGGAAGAAAAACATCTGAAGTGATGAACCACGGCAAAATTTTTCAGTCTTCACTGTCTCCAGGCTTTCAGGGTGGCTAAGTCAAGTGGTAACACAAGAACCAGAGTCTTAAGTGGAATTTACTCCACTGAATACAGCAGTAAGGAAGTATCTCAATTGACTTCCATCATTGCAATGGTACAGGAAGAAAGGCTTCGTTTCTGGCACACCATTATCCAAAAACATCGATGCTGTTCTCATCCTACTGCTCAAAGGCAGCACCCGGAATACCCCTCCTCCCACTCCCTCATGAAGCTGCACTGATTTTAAGAGAGGCTAAGGTTCAGCAACTCCACAATCAGTGCATGTTGTAGGCTGTGTAGTAGTAATTTGTGAGCCTAATCTTACACAGACAACAAGGAGAAGAATACACAGACAATATCTCTACAATGTCTCATAGAGTTTATTCAGGAATGAAACGCACATTCAGTCCAACCTTCAGCACGAAGCAGGGCCTGCTGCACTCTGCACAAGCTGCAGAGTCCAAATAACTCTCAACAGATAATCCTAAACAGATCCCATTACAGTAAACCCCAGCAAGGGGGGAAAATCTATAATTAATGATCACTGTCAATTTAGCATCTCCCACGAGCAATCCCAGAGACCTGAAGTCTTGACATTTTGAGAGTTATCAGAATCAATTTAATTAGTTGAAAAATGGTTATTCTCAGTGTAATGACCACTCTAACAGTTCCTAAAGTACCCAAGGATCCTGAATTGAAGAGCATTCGAAAGGACTTACCTGTTCAGAGACTGATATGCTCTAGGAAGTGGAGAATATGACATAGATATGGTGCAAGCTAAAGGGCTATCAGGAAGGGTTGCAAAAGGATATACAGCCCTAATGTTTCATAATAATTAAGCACCCAGAAACAGTTATCTCGGCAATTAATGTACATACATGATTGATGCAGACTTTTCCAGGTTTTTAAATTATACTCTAAATGATCATGCCATGGCAGTTCCAGAAATTGACTAGTTTTTTCCCCATTAAATTAAGGTTCAAAAAAAATGGACTTGAGACAAAAAAAAACCCCACAACCCAATCAGTTCTTTAAATAGATAATGCAGGACATAGGAATTATTCAGGGTTTTAATGAGACTTAGTGCAGACAGCAACAACAACAATCCTGAGGCAAAACCTCACCAATTAGGAGACTTTTTATCTTGCATTATGTTTAACTTAGAAACCTTTCCATCCCTGCAGTCTACAAGAAAAAAATTCTTTACATAGCAGGTTTCAAAGATTGCCTAACAATCAATATTTGGGAAGAGCTACATGAGAAATTTCCCTTGTGAGTTAGCAATGACTCCGATTCCCCACGGTCTATGTTACTGACATTGCTGCAAATGTAGTGCAAGCAATGAAAAATGGAAGCTGCACGTACCGTGCTTTCCCCATTGCCTTTACTCAAGTCATAACTCACTCTTGCATATACTGTAATTTAACCTGTGGAGATCCCAGAGGGTGCTGTATAAACACTGTGTGAAAACTTAACCCGATCATTAAAACAGTATAGCATATTTTGCAGATTACGGAACATTTTCTAGTAGATCACTCAGCTGAACTTTCTGGCATTAAAACAAGGCTTCATCTGATCCAGAAATTAAGTTTTCATATTAGGCAAATCACCAGAGTACTTTGACACCTAAAATGAGCCTGGAGCAGAGAAATGAAAGCCATATATGTCAAACTTCTGCATCTTTTCTGACAGACCTTAATCTCTCCGTTAGCATGTCCTTAAAGGTGCCGTAAGTCACTTTATAAAAAAATAAAATATACCACTACTGGTTATAAGTATGGAGCTGGGCAGCTGCTGAAGTTACCGTTTGAAGAAAAGCTCGATCTCTGGGTAAGGGCTTTGCTCTCTCTCACAAACACCAGCTGAAGTCTGGCACACATTCAGATCTGATACCCACCACTCAAACTGTTAGCAGGTATTAGCTGTCACATTACATTAGCCCCTCATCATGCTATCTTGCATCATGCCAGCATATAATGTGAATTAATGGAACATGATGTGACATATGTGATGTGACGTGATGTGATGTGACAGCCACCATTTAAAGGGGAACACACCTATTTTCAAATCAGATGTCCATTATCAATTAAGCTGCTCTGGTGATGGTCAGACATTTATATGTCAAGCCCAAGCAAAACTAACCAGCATGTGTTGCCTGTGCTACTGAACTGATGAGCTGGGAATCTGCCAGCTACCCAAATTATCCTTGGGTAATTTGACAGATCTGTAATATAAGCTCTGTGTATCAGTTCCATGTCATATTTGCTCAGTACTACTGAAAGCATGTTTTTGCCATTTTTCTTCTTCATCCATCATAATTAAAATCACCTAAAATGCTGATTACCAAGCTGTAACTTCAGTTCTGTTATCAGCTGCTGTGCTTGGTATGCAAAAGAAAGAGAGGACAAAGAGTATTACCCTGCATCCACAGCAAAGTGCTGAGAGTGTCGCAAAAATAGTCATTTAACTGTCCAGCTACGATGTGGAACTAATACGAAAGTTAGTAAGAGCAGCATATAGAATGAGTAATAAAGCCTTTCTGTATCCACTTCCGCACAATGATTTTTCTCCCTCAGTAGAAAAGACATTAAATGCTTGATGCTTAAAACCAAAAAAGATTTGCATAGGTGCAATGAGATTGTCATAAATCTGTTGTAGGCAACAGGCTGTGTAATATATGCATAATTCAAAAGGAGGGAGCGTGTAGATGAGCTTAGCGTATAAGTGAAATTCAGGCACCGTAGTGCAGCAGCTTTACAATGCATAAGGAATGCATATTATCCTTATGCAGATTAAAGTATTGATTCTTCATCATTCTATAGCCTAGCTATTAATATTCATGCAACCCTCTGGGCTGGTCACCTTGCAGGAACGCAGAGGGGAGTGGAGGATCAGCCCTGTTTTACATCCATGCCTCAGCACTAGAGAGCTTTCTGTGCACCACAGTAACATGGCTTCCTGTGAGTGATACGCCTGCAGTAGCTGCTCAGTTGACTGTTTCTGATGATCTTGCTGCTGCTGCAAAAAAGGGTAAAGCTGCTGCCTCTAGATTTCCCGATGCAAAAATTGCACTTCAAGGCCGGATGGCAGCTTGAAGGTCACACACACGCTGACGCCTCACATGCCAGAGACAGGAAGCCTAATTTTAGCCCACAAAAAACTAGAGAGCTGATTAGAAAAAATGAGATTCTATAATGCTTCAAAAGCTTTACAGGGAAAATGATTCTTAGCACAAGATATCCCATCACACCTACGGGATGCAACGTTTCAACGATGTTGAAAGAAAAGGTTTCCACAATAAGTGGTGGAAATGAATGAAAAGTAATTACACAATTGTCTAAAACAGGGAATGTTGAAAAACTGTGGCTATATAATAGGATTATACAGTGATTCTTTAGCTTGTGATCATCCAGCCTCATAGGATAACAGGGAAGTAAGCAGCAAGCTATGAATTAAAGACGTGGGAAATATTTATAGTTTTATTTCCTGGTGTAGCAGTTTCTACAAAAAACTGCAACATGAACCATAGACTATGCTACCTTTACCTTCACAAAATACTCCCACGTCTAGTATGGTGACTCTCACACAGTCTTAACCAAGAACCTGGTCTCACCTGACTTTTCAGGCATGACAAG
Organism: Eurypyga helias; assembly: GCF_000690775.1. Classification (NCBI taxonomy): domain Eukaryota; kingdom Metazoa; phylum Chordata; class Aves; order Eurypygiformes; family Eurypygidae; genus Eurypyga; species Eurypyga helias. The sequence continues at coordinate 6,028 of NW_010246484.1, forward strand.
ACAGGCTGTGTGGAGTCTGCCCAGGATGTACTGCAAAGTGCCACTGGTTGTTTCATGGAGCCTGGTGCCTTAAGAGAGGTTGTTTCATAGACAGACCATTCCATTCACAACCACACATATTTTCCTTTTCTTATGTTTGTCGCCCATATTGTTCTTGCAGAATATGCTGCACTTGCTTTCAGGGAAAAACACCACTCTCCCTACATTTGTTTTTAAAACTGCGCTTAAGAGAATTTAATGGCCAGAAGAGAGGGGCAGAGAGAGAGAAGTCATGACCAGCTCCTTACAGATGACTTGTGACCACTGCTGAGAATCACCCTGGAAATCTCCAGCTGCATAAACTGGTAGAAAAGCTCAGCAGGGGTTTCATGACTGCATGGCCAGCTCTGCATTCATACAATGGCTACATCCAGTATACCATTAACACACTGTACATGCTGAAAACCAAAAGATCCATGTTTTACTTTCCACATCCTTTGTTTTAATAAAGCAGCTTTGGAAAATATATTTTATGTCCCTCAGATTTATTTGAAATTTTAATTTTCCTGTTTACAATCACACATACTGCTTGGCATTGATAGTCTTCATTGTGAATTGTTTTAAGTACTCAAATGGTTATAAGAATCACTTCTGAACTTCATATAATGCAATTACAAAACAAGCATAACCAAAACAAGCATAACCAAATGATAAGACATGCCAGAAAAACTATTACCAATATTTCTGCCCTCCCAGACTCCATTTTTTGCCTGTGTCAAATCATAATACAAAAGTAAACCTGGATCTTGATAAGTGATTTTGAGTATATTTTTCCTACAGCTTTTTAGAGAAAAATAAACATGCCAAGGAAGGAAGCAATAAGTTTAATGAAAGGAGTACTCCATTCAAAAGTTACAATAAAAGTATCCTACAGGGACCTGACTAACCAGATATGGTGAAATATGTATCTGCCTACTCATCTGCCTTTCGCCGTACACTTGACTTGAGACATCATTGGCATAAATTGCAGGCTACATTGCATTTCTAGGACTTCTTTACATGACAATTTTCAACTGAAAAACTCCATCACCCAAAACATGCCTGTCTATTTTTCTATATAGAGTCCTTCAAAATATATTGGAAGCAAGCATAGGAGACCTAGCAAAAGGGAAATCAGTGATGAAATGGTTTGGGGTTATGTTCCTGTATTTTGAACCTTCAGACGCAATTTTGATTTTATTATACTGATGTCTAGCACTGGGGAATTTCTGTTCCTATCCACATTTTAAAATTTCACATCAAGCTCAGAAATCACATTTTGGACTTATATTTCAGATTCCAAGTATGAAGTGCTTAATAGTTTAGTGGGGTTTTTTTTGTTTGGGTTGTTGTTAGTTTTTTTTTGTTTGGTTTGTTTTTTGTTTGGGTTTTTTTGGTGTTTTTTTTTGTTTGGGGTTTTTTTTTTTTTAAAAATTTTTTTTTTTTTTAGGGACACAGAGTACACAATTTCTCAAATTCAGGTGAATTTGGGAAGCAGTTAAGAACATAAACAGCCATACTGAATGAGACCAAAAACCCTTCTAGCATGGTATTCTGTCTTTAGCAGTGGCCTTAAGTGCATAAGTAGGCAAGAGTATAAAAACAGGACAAGTATAAATTATATTTTCCCTAATATTCACCCAGGCTCCACTTATTTTCAAGTTAGGGACTTCCTGAACCAGATATGATATCTGTGTTCAGGTAAGCTTCAGTGAATTTATCCTCCATGAACTTGCCCATCTCCCCTTAGACCAATACAGAATTTTAGCATCCATCATTCTTTTGGCAACATCAAATACCCACTACATGAAATCCACGTCTTTTTATTTGTTTTGAATCTGGCTCCTACTACCTTTATTTGATTTCCCCTGGCTGTTGGACAAGATACTGCGAGGAGAATGTGAACAATTGAGCCTTATCTGCACTCCATATGATTTTATAGGCTACTATCACAGCCTCCATCAGTCTTCTCTTTTCCAGACTGAAAGATACTCATTTATTTAATCATTCTTCATACAGAAATGCTTCCATGCTTTTATCTTTTTAGACATTCCATGGAGCCCGTTTCAGTTCTATTACAGCCTTCTGGAGACTGGGGGGACCTGTAGGGGTGGCAAAAACTTCTCATAGTCTAAGTGCAGACAGATTATGGATTTTGTAATTTTGTATGGAACCTATGTATGTAACCATAACCCTAACATAATACTGTAATGATATTCTCCATTTTGTTATTTTTCCTGATTTCTAGCATTTTATTTGCTTTCTAACCATGACTGAGCACTAAACTGACACCCTCAGAAACTTACCTACTGTAACTGGAATACATCACTCCAGAACATTCAGGAGAAGATCAGAAGACATCATCATAAGTATACAAAATTAGGGTTTTTTTTCCTCATGTGCATCACCTGACATTCGCCTATATTCAACTTATCTGCTGTCTTAGTCTGCTGTGTTTTTCAGTTGCCAAGAAAAAGAAGGCAGATTATCTGTGCATACTATCAGCATCCTCTAGACACAGTTTTTAAAATAGGGTGTGTCTGTCACATCAACACTGGATGATAGAAATTGCTTGTGTGTGTTAAGGCATGTGTCCCAACTGCTGACAGAGATCCCAGCATGGATTTATTACAGCTTATTTCATACAAGTAATATCCTTAGGGAGGCTCGACTGTACTACATCCCCACTTCCAATGCTTCTGAATACATCTAAGTAAAATTGCTCAGAAAATCTCATACAAGTTTTTAAGTTAGTATTAAAATAAATACACTTTGAAGAAATGGTTCCATTTCTTCATTCAACAAAATGAAGAAATTCCATTTCTTCATTCAACATTCAACAAAAATCAGGCAGAATTCTAGTGAACTCTCATTTGTCTACCAACTCCAAAAATCAGTCTTGGTTTTATGCTACTAGGTCGCAGTACCGATCCCTCCCACATCATCAGGATTCTGACAGTCCCTAGGGCTTCAGCCTCTCTTTAACCAGCTACCAGCTAAAGGTGGTGTGGCAGCATGTTTGGCCGCAATAGAGCTAAGGGTATTGGAGACTGTATAACTGAAGAACAAAGCTGACAATTCTTTCCAGATTTTTTTTTAAAAGAATGTCTCTAACAGGCTGATCAGTTGTGCTGATGTTTTTAGTGGACAAACATAACTGACAAGAATTGTGTTAACTTTCTGCCTGCAGTTACAAGATGCTGCTAAGGCTTTGCTGCAGAGTATGTATTTCCTCCTAAGTAGGCTTAATCATCTTTGAAAACAATGTAGGATTCTTACTGAACATAAATATTTGGGTTGTGGGGCTGGTTTGTTTTCCATAATTTTGCTCCCAATTTGAGGGAAAATATAGGCAAAGAAAGTTGGAAAAACTTTTACCGAACTGAATTTTCACATCACCTCTACCATGCACAACTTATGCATTGAAAGTGTGGAAAGAATACATTTGTTTACATTCTTGCTATCTTCAAATGATATATTTTCTTCAATTTCATACATGTTAAAGATGCACATTATTTAATAAATCAAAGAATGAAGAGGATATCTAGAACCAAATCCACTAGTTTGTCAATGGACATAATAAAGACTTCAGATTTATTTCTGCAGGGCAACAACTGATTTATATTTTCATACCAGTAACTATTTCTTCAGAGGCAAAGGATTACTATCCATATACACCTTTCAATTTTCTAATGAATTCTTTCATTACCAAGTGAAGAATTTTATGCTTGACTAATCAGCTGTTTGATGGTTTCCCATTAAAAAAAAAAATCAACAATGCAAACATAGTTTAGATTCCCATAATAAGATAACAGGGAAAAAAAAACCACGCTAAAAACATCACAAATTCAAATATTTCTAGACGATATTTTAATTTAAAACTGCCTGGCATGTTTATTGCCCAAAAAGCTTCAGCTATATTGGAATTTCAAAATATCTGTTTTCAGAGCATCATCTATTTTTTGTTAGTATTTAAAAGCATTCACAATATCTACATTTATGGGTGAGAATCACAAGCAGAAAAACTCAGGCTATTAAGGGTTCTTATGATTCCTGTACAGATATTTTCTCATAAGTCTGACATCTTGCTACTCAAATTCATGCAGATAATCTTTACTCCCACTGATTTAAAAGGGCAACTTGATTGACAAAGGTCTATTGCATTTTAAATTTCGGATCCCCCCAAAAAGCCAAAAAACTTTGGCATCATGAAAGTATCTGTTCTTCTTAAAATAGAAAACAAAGAATATGCTTCAGCTACTCTTTGACTACACAAATAAGTAATTGCAAAGATCATATGATTGTTCTTTAAGTACAGGAAAGAATCTCAATAGTTTTATAATAGAGCAATTGCCATGTGATATTTTTTTTAGAAGACACAAAATATAATCTTTTTAACCCACAGATTAAAGTGCCTTTCTCCTTCCATTATATAAATCCTACACCAGATTAGAAGACAGAATTGTATCTCTGTCTCCATTATGACCTGAAATGAAACAGTTTTTATACTATATTGACAGAAATCTTCATCTCCAGGGGCCTGCATTTGCTCTTACTGAAGTTAATGCAAAAAATCTAATTGGTTTCAGTGACAGCAGGATATAGTCTGAGGCTCCATTCATGGGCCTTTCTGGAGGAAACACAAGAAGAACATTTGTGACCATTATCCCCTCTCTTTGACCATTTATGCTTCTTTTTGTTTTGACCCATATTTTAAAATAATTTTAATAGCTAGTCATCACTGCTGGGGCTAGAAAGAAACTCTCATGGGGGAAATGTATTCCTTGGGTACCTATGAATGTCTTTAAACTGCCAGGTCTGAGAGACTGCTGGCTGGTTAGACTCCTGCTCTGTTCCACAGTGTCCACTTCTATGTTGGATATGGTTCCTTCTTTTAAAAGATTTATAGAATTATATCTGGGTTTTGCATTTAAAATATAGCTATTTTTTTTTTAAATACATGAGCCTGAAGATGCAAAATATTAGATTAACTGGGTTAGATTTTCATGGAAGGAAGTGATAAAAAGCAAATGCAAAAGGTCAAGCCATATTCCCAGCATACCCAACTCATCTCTCATTCTTCATTATTCCATCACAAAAACAATTCTGCATATCACCAGCCTTGTAAATAGGTACCTAGTGAAGACTGTGTGGCTGTCCACAATTCCACTAAAAATAAACAAGAGAAAGAGGATTCACTACTGCCTTTCTTCAGTTTAGTTTTGCCAAATCTGGGCCAAATGATAAGGTTTTGCTTTTGGTTAAGCCGCAGACATTCAGTAATTCTCACATTCTCCAAAAGCCAACTTTAAATGGCCTCTAAATTTCTTTGGGAATTTCCAAGGCATATGCAGCCCAAGTTTGATTTCTAATTGTATTTAAAATCTTTATAACATATGGCAGTTTAAAGGTAAAGAGGAAAATAAAGTTGCAATATCCCAATAGTAAATATTTTTCAAATACATGAGTCTAGGACTCCCTGCATGCTGAGCATTTCCCATTCTGAAAATGGGTACCATAGGCCAGGACAAAGCTGGAGCAAGGACAGGAGTATGCATGGAAACAAGGGAGGGAGAAACATGGAAAAGGCAAAAATGTTTTTGGCACAAGTATTTCCATATAAAAATATCCAGCTTCTATTTTAAATTTTTCCTCTAGGAATGCTTTTCATTGTCACTGTTTTTCTCCCTAGTAGACTTAAAATAAAGCAGACTGTATCAGTGAAAATTTATGAAGGCGTTTAGTGAAGAAAATGAGAAGGAAAGAACAATGGCCCTTGGCCAGACAGGAACAGGAAAGTTCAGCTACTATTTCCAAACAAAACGACAGAAAAGGTCAGAATTCACACCACTGACATTATTAATGCAAATCCACATCTTCAGAAATCGGGGAAAAAATTGGAAATTAATTCACTGTTTGCTGGTTTCCATATCCTCAAATCGCCTAAGCAATCAAATCTAAAACTACTACAAGGTGACTATCTTTCTAAAGAAAAGCTAACTGCAGAAAAGGATTTTCTGAATACTTTGTTCACTCAAACCAAGTGTTTCCACACTGCTAAAGTATCTTCATAAGTAGAGCCCAGTTGCAATCTAGTCACATACTAATAATACACAGCTCTTTTCTGAGGCATATTATTTACATTATGGATTTATTATTGTCTTCTCTTATGTTGACATGAAATAATCTTTCGTCTCCTTCTATGTTAAAGGAGTGCAAACGTCCTTTGCTTAGTAAATAATTCGAAGACATATAAATATTTTAAGAACAATAAGCAGTATATTTTGGAGTGGTGGAAGAGAAGTGAAATTAGTTATTTGTAGCTGAGATCTTGATTGTAGCACTATAATTGTTTTTCAGTTTGCATTATCCCACAGTGAACCAAATTTCTCCCTTTACTTTCAGACACTGAATATTTAGTTTCATCTGCAATAGCAATTTTTACGAAAAAACACAGAAGCATTAAAGCATGAACTTCTAATGCTTTCAAAATTCTTGTGCTAAACAAAAGGAAATTTACTTATAACAGCTTGTTTGTCTTGCATACATCTTTTTCAACTATGGTATAATAATCTCTTTCATAAATATTGTGTTTATGTGTTACTGGACTTGAATATAATTAACTAGTGAGAAACCTTAAGTCAAAAGTTTTTTTCCTTATCTGAAATAACAATGAAATAACAATGTAGAAAATTTCTTATTCTTTTTATATTCACATAGAAACTGTAGTTGAAATGATAAATGAAAAGTGACCAACAGTCAAAACTAATAGAAGTTTAGAAAGCTGAATAATGTGCAGACACAGCAAAAATTCATTTGGGAATCACTTATTGCAAGTTATTTGCCTATGATCTGAGACTGGCTCTCAGATCTGCAATGCAGATCTCCAAAATCCAGAGTCAGACAGGCTATAAGGCCTGGCAGGATCTCTTCATTAATATCGTCAATCTATTTGCATGCTGCCTTCTTTCCCCTAAAATATTAGTACAAAATTCATGTATTCCTTTTTCTTCTGGGTGTTGGGTGGGCCTGCTCTGAAACATGTGAAAGCAGCAAATTTAGAGCTTCTATGAAGTAGTGAATTTAAGGCACAGTCGATCTGTTATCAGCTTAAAAATACAAAGGATGAAAAGTTTCACTGAAACACAAAGCTATACATTGCTTTGGTTCATTGCTTACAGAACAAACAATAACCCAGCCCTGAGCAGCCAACCCCTGTCGCTCCCTCTCCGTGTATAAGGATATTTTATAATGGAGCATTTGGCTGCAGTTCTTCAACATGGCTTTGACAGTTGCAAACCTCACTGCTATAGACAAGTGGTTAAACCCCCAGAAATTTACAACTTCAATTTATCTCATGCTTCTACAACACAGACAATGCAAAATCCAGAGAAGGATCTATTTGATCAGACGTTTTCTGTAAAGATGCTTGTAAATATACTTGTGTTAATTTTATTTAGCCATTTATGCATACATTAAAGAAGGAAGCATGCAGCATGCTTCAATAAATTATAAGTGAGGATCACATCCAACCCTCTTCATTATACTACACTGCATGATAAATTCAGGACTTGGAATTCAGAGAACTTTTGTCAGATGAAAACAACATTTTGAGGAGGTGAGATGACCAGGAATGTGAGCGCTAAGGACAGATTTCACCCCATTTCTCTCATGAAGTGACACATCCTCTGGAAATCTTTGTTCATTTAAAACAAGTAATTTTTGTATTAAGTCCCATTCCTTTCTTCTTATTGTATCTTTTTTTATTTTTCTTCTGAATATGGCTTGTTATCCTCTGGTTTTTTTCCTCTTCCTGTTTGTTTTAGATGATCAGGATTACATAAAAAACTCTCAAGTCCAGTGAAAGTTTAGTAGCTGCCCCTGTGACCTTGATAAAGATCAAGGATAGACTTGACATAAAACTGCTAAAAGGCAGTAGCAACAGAAATTGGAAATATCCCATTAGAAAGGACAGGAGAAATAACCCCTTTAATCCTCAGAAATATCAGCGATAAAACTGATACATTTACCTACTCCCTAGCATAAAAAGTAACTATTTCAGTACTGCAGCTACCGTTTCAACCCTATTTCTTACCCTACAAGAAAAAAGATGGTAAAATGGTGTACAGATTCATTATGTGCTCTAAAGAAATGAAATTATTATTGTGAACATTTACCTTATTATCTAATGCACATTTTCTCATAGGCATTTTAGCATGGTTTATTTTCAAATACAGACCAAAGTATTGGAAAATACCGAACCAGTATTCTTCCAGATCCAACCATCTAAGGCAAGACAAATATCTTCCCTTCATCCAGTACCTTTACAGGCCTTGGCTTTGGCAGCTCCAAGAACATCTGGAGAGAATTTACCTGGAAATCTGCAGGACCAGATGGCTTTTAAATTTTGACTGAGTTTCCAGCTTAACTCCCTCTCCTGGTTAGTCTACCATCTCTACCTTGTCATTTTGCGACAGACACAATGTTTCAGATGAGCTTTATGGTGACCAGAGTGACAATGAGGGCCATTACACATACTATGGCAAAATATTTGAAATAAGGTTATTATTATGGAACTTGAAGTTACCAGTACAACCACAGATTTTGTTTAGATTATTTTATGAGGAAAAAACATGATAACAAGCCATCCTAATTGACTGTATCCCATGGACTTTAAAAGTGTCAGAGCAATTTAGCCTTTAAAGCACTACATAAAATATTTTATCACATCTCTGCCTCAGTAACTTTAATAAACTACACAGCCTTCAGGGACCAGGCTCCTTATAAATTAACTGCCTTCAACTTGCTGCACAAGGGTCTTTATCTCTTGTCAGCTTAATTATGTGTTTAATTTTATTTTTAACATTTTTTAAAATGACCCACACCACAAGAAGCCTAGATTGTTTAATTAAACAAATGAATATGGTTATATCTAGCACGATCAAAGTGCTAATTTGTCATACTAATGTTTTCTACAGAGCTGATAGTTCCATTGTAGTGCTAATACACTAGTTTAGTTTAAAGTTTATCAGCTCACCTTTCCAGTAATAATTTAAAGTTTAACTTTGTACCAACCGCCCTCTTACAATTAATTGGCTGTAGGTTTTCCCCAGTGTCCCAACAGAAGCTAGACTCTAATAAGTTATTAAGCAGTTACTAATGCATTATTGCTTATGCATGTGTGTTCCAAATCTACACTCTACTATAGAAAGGCTCAAGTGAGTGGGTCTCAGAACACAGCTGCACAAGACTTTCTCTTCAGCAGCAAAATTTCTACTTTAAATCTGAGACTAAAACAAAAAGGCAGTAAGAATTACACTTCTACAACAAAACCTGGAAGGAAGACCTTATCAGATGCTTGAGGTGCTCAAGAACAGCATCAGCACCAGCCAACAGGAGGGTTGAAACACGCTGACTGCCAAGGCTGAATGCAGAGGGAAGGGGAGAGGACCAAGGCCAGGAGCCAGGCTCAGAGTTGCACAGCATGAGCCTCTTGTGCTGGCGTTCTCTTCAGTGATCCCCAAACAAGCCCTTTTGCACAAAACTAATGAAGAGAAAAGCACTGCAGCTACAACATCCACGCTCAGGACATGCAAAACTTGCTTCCAAATGCCACCTGTCAAACGAGAACTCAATCCACTCCTCAAAGTACATCAGCCACTTATACTATAGGATAATGTTAACAGAGAGAAGAGACTCTTTCAGATCTTTCTGTTGATTTGGTTGCAAGAAAAGGAGGAAAGAAAAGGGAACGAGTTTCTCAGCACTAGCCCTTAAGACAACACCCACCTATGATAAGGGTCTCTATTCCACTACATGCTCCCCAAAACTGTTTTTTGTTTTACACTGAAAAGTCATTAGATCAGACCAAAATCAGTGGAAACTGAGCCATTGTATGGCTCTGTGGCAACATGGAGTGACAAGGTTACAGGCATACATTCACCCTCACTTTGTGGTAAAAATGCAAGAAGCTCTGATAGGTAAGAAGATTATTCTACTTTCTCTTCCAAAATAATCTCTAGATCAGAGACTTCATCCAGGAATGAGATCTTGAATCCTTTCAGATAAAAATGGGAAGGGACGCCATGTCTCCAACACTTGGAGAAAGTGCTCTAACACTAAACTACTGGATAGCAGCAGTGAAGATGGAAGGACAACGGCAGCACAGTAGTTTTGGGGGTGGAAGTTAGTAGACAAATGCAGTATGGCTTCCTATATGCAAGGTTACAATGAAAGGATAACACACTCCTGGGGCTCCGAGTTAGGTACCAAGTCCTTGACTTCATGATGAATTTAAAGTTATCAACTCCCTTTACTTTTCAGAGTAAGAGAGTAAGAAAGGGAGCTAATGGGATTTTCAGAAGGGAAAAAGATTTCAAGAACAAAAATGACCTTTGGTGTTTGGGAGCTGGTGGGCAGGCAAAAATGTGATGGCATCCTCTGGATGGCCCTCTTTCTGGAAGTTTTATCTCCCTTTGGAGGCTCTCTATATTCCCACTTTCCCCCTAGCATCAAGCCTTTTCCACTGTAGAATTAATAATATTTGGTCTCATGATTTTTTCAGCCAATATTCTGATTTTTTTTTTGATAGGCTGATTCACCACCTGTGCACACCAGGACTAGCAATTGTACTGATATGGTACATTTTCCTGCTTTAAAATTAACAGTGGATAATATATACTCCATTTCCCCCTTTCAGCAAGCTCCTTAGAAGACATAGTCGTGTAAGATAGTACAGGAAAACATTTATTTCATATATACTTGAGGCGTGCAACAACCTGCCTTCAACAGCCCCATAACAGAATCCACAGAAGCCATGACAACAGGTGAACACCTGGTAATATGACAAAGCAGTAAGCTCTATCCCTACTTGGCCGTACAGTCAATCTGGTCAACAGGCTCACCAATTCTGGAAAGTACAGCAGCAAGATTGGCTGGTCGTGACAAAATCCTTCATGTCACAGAAATACCAACAATCACAATGGCTGATTTGTACCAGGGATTTTCTAAATATAGATTTAAAACTCAGGTCAGTGGAAGTCAAATGTGTATTTTTTTAAACCTTTAGTGCTAGGGTGATACTGGGCAGTAGATGGGAACAGCGCATAGTGACGTGAGTGATTGATGATGGCTACGCTGTGCATATGATATGCACATTAACTTCAGAAAGTGATAGAAAGCACCTGGAAAAAGTCCGCTTTGAAGGTCAAAACTGACAGAACCTTTATATACGTGGGAAGATGCCAGTGGAAGAGCAATAACTTTTAAGAAAGCTACAAGAAGTAAAAAGCTGAAAAGTACAATTGCAAGATCTTGTGGAATTTATGGCTTGCTTGGTTAATATGTCTGTCTGGCTGACTGATAGTTCCATTGTGGTAATAATACAATAGCTTAAAGTGAAGTTCAATTGCCCATCTTTCTAGACAAAATGTAGAACTTGTACTTTGTTTTACAGTGCCCCTCAGACCAACAGTGAATGACTGCCAGCTTTCCCAAATGCATTACAAATGTTAATAAGTCATTAGCCCATTACTTTTTGCCACATACATCCAGGCATATCAGTTACTACATGAAATTAGAGACTCACACTTAATGGAAAAGTTTGAGAAGCATTTTAGTTAGAATAATGGTTTATATAAAATCAGATTTTGGTATCTTTTTTGTTGGGTTTTTATTTTTGGTGATGGTGGTTTGGGTTTGGTTTTTTTTTTTCAGAAACCCTTTGTTTTCAGGAATTTCATTTCATTTGTTCCTCTGCTTTTCTCTTCATTTGAAACCATTATGTTTTACTCGTTATTCTCCATAGAAATGAATGTGTTATCAATGAAGCACGATGCCTTTAAGGCAAAAATAGAGAACAAACATTTCATTTCTTTAAGATTAAAATACCAAAATTTTGTTTTACTATAAGCAAACTGTGATAGATACATATTGCAGGGGTAAAAACACTAAACAGACAATGGACTGAACCTTCAAATGAAAGAAAATAATGGATTTAAAGTGTACTATATTAGTTTCTCCCTAGCTTTAAAACCAGCTGAATTCAAGGTATGATTGACAGCACCTTCTAAGAGTGGTTTCAGTTTTTGAAATTATGAAGAAGTTAGCAATTTCAGCCAAAACTTCCCACGATTGTTTGCACTCTAAGATGTTCCTCTGACTGCTGTATGAATTCTGACCCGATTACAAACTCTCATAATACCTCAACTTGCTCATCTCTTTACAAGTTTGCTAAAATTTCAGCTAAACTGACCAAAGGTTCATGTTCTGATTTGTGGCAGTCTATGTTTTCCTCTTAGATTCAATTGTTAATCTGGAAAATAAACCAGAAGCTTTTCCTATCATGTTGCAGATTTATCCTTCCCAGTGAAGAAGCACTATGCAGATGGAACCTTTACAAAGATGGAAAAAAAAGAGCCAGACCTAAAGCATTAAAGAAAAGAATGAAAAAGGGAAACAGACCAACTGTCCAAGAAACAGCTTAAAGATAGGAGATTGTCCCTAATGGCCTGTCCATTCCATGGGGAAACAGCACAGAACCGGCTTTACAGCTGGATACCAGAATGGATTAGCAATTTCAGACCCTGCATACTTTTATCTCAGAGATGGGTATTCAGATACCACACAACCCCTGCCCTCAGAAGTGCCATGCTGCTTGCCAAATAAAAGTGTGTCTGATCTGCTCATGAGCCATAAACAAATCAAAAATCTGGTATCACGGCTGTATGAAACAGTGTGCCCAGATCAAGATTGTCCAACATCCTTAACCCTGACTGTTTACATGGAGGCAATTGTGCTACCTTAATAACGTCCCTTTTTATACATTGACATGCAGTTAGTTTTCTAAAGTCTATTAGTTTAAAGAACTATTTAAAATGTCTCAGGTAGGGGTGAAGCAATCCTCACCTACTACAGACGGTGAAAAAAGATTTCAAATTACATTTCCTTTTATAAATCAGAAAAATCAGATACCCATTTCACCTAAGAATGTCATTACTTCAGCTAATGAGGTACACTACTTGTACTTATAGCAGAAGAATGGGTTTCTTAAGCAAGAGGTAGTAGCTTTCAGTAGTCCTAGAATGGTCAGGGTTGGAAGGGACCTTAAAGATCATCCTGTTGCAACCCCCCTGCCATGGGCAAGGACACCTTCAACTAGACCAGGTCGCTCCAAGCCTCATCCAGCCTGGCCCTGAACACTTCCAGGGATGGGGCATCCACAGCTTCTCTGGGCAACCTGTCCCAGTGCCTCACCACCCTCTCCATAAAGAATTTCTTCCTTACATCCAATCTAAATCTCCCTACTTACAATTTGAACCCGTTACCCCTTGTCCTGTCGCTACAGACCCTTATAAAAAGTTCCCCCCAGCTTCCTTGTAGCCTCCTTCAGGTACTGGAAGGTGCTATTAGGTCTCCCTGGAGCCTTCTCTTCTCAAGGCTGAACAAGCCCAGCTCTCTCAGCCTTTCATCATAACAGAGGTGCTCTGATTATCTTTGTGGCCCTCCTCTGGACTCATTCCAACTGGTCTATGTCCTTCTTATGTCGAGGGCTCAGAGTAGTAGTGCGTCATGCAATGTCATCAGATATTTTACTTAAATTGAAAACTCCATTCTAGGTCAGTACCAGTTAAATGTTCATTTTATTTCTTCTGTGCCTTTCTCATTTCTTTAAAGCTTGGGCAGCATCACACCTTAGGTTAATACTAACCTTTTAATTAGTTCAGAGCTGACTTTGTACTTTCAGTCATAAATTTTAGAGTCACTGGAAAGTAGATTAGCCTGTAATTTAGGAAATCTTGCTCATGTGTTTCACTTCCCTGTGAAAGACAGACACGCTCATGAGATTAAGCTCTAGCCTGGCAGTGAACCTGTTTTTCCTAGCACATATTTGTTACTGATGTCATAAATCATGTTTAAATCCTGACTTGCTTGGCCTGCTGGTGGCAAGTAGTCAGCGTAAGACACAGATTCATTTGCAGGTAGAATACTCAGAGAATTGATCCCATCCTTGGAGATACTAGCTGGCCGATGAACTGATATGGCCTTCCTCCGTTCTTTTTTGTCATATGTGTGCTGCTCCAACACAGCTCCCTATGAAGGTCAGTGTGTTTGCAAGCAAATTAAGTTGCTTTCCCCAGCTGGTTTTACACCTCTGGTTTTTACCTCTCCAGATGTATTTCTAGACGACCTGTGTTGCCAGTGCTCTTTGCTCATCTCAGGCTACAGTATGGCATTTACGACAGAATAAAATAGTGTGCTCATAGGTAAGGGCTTATTGGAAGGGATGTTTGTTTTTTGTTTGTGAGGAAGCTGGTTCTTGAAGCAGAGAAAGTGACCCTGGCAGTTTGACAGGGTCAGGTCAGATTTAGCCAGTGACAAAATTATGCACCAGTCATCATTCTTCAATATATCCTCCAGGGAATGAAAGAGAAGATAAAAACCTTTCCTGAGTATACACTTCGTCTTTCTTTGTGACCCTAGACACCACACAGAAATACCTGGGTTTTTTTGTTTGTTTGTTTTCAGATATCTTGCAATACAGTAAAGTTCTAATATTGAACTTTACAAATTCATTCACTGCTGTACCATCAGATTTGAACATCACATGTGCTTCCACAAATAACATAGAAATGCTCTTGCTGTTACAGATGCTGGAAATGACTAGATAATGCATTTCACAACCATGCCAATGGTTATTTTCTTTCACTCATCATCTTTTGTTCAGTGCCATTTATTTCAGTTGGCAGATGTGGTTTCACAATCCTCTATAATTGTATCTGCTAGCATGGCATAGATTAAAGTTCCTCCCAAGAGCATCTTTAGATATTTCTTATGTCCACTGCAGGTCTGTGTCCCATTAGTTATTTCCTTGCAGAATAATTTCTTCAGTAAATGCCTCTTATCCAACTGTGGAAGGCAATCTCCTTATCTGAGTGTGATAGGAAATGGTACCACACATTCCCTTTTCAGCTACTGGCTAGCCTGGCACAAAAAAAAAAAAAAAATTATATGATTGTGTTCCTCAATAAGAGCTCAACTAAGCCCACTACAGATGTTTCTATATTTTCTTTCTATAATATTCACTCACATTCCTGCAGGGGTTGACCAGAGAGGAACCTATGAGCTTTTTGCTACCAAAGGCGAAAAAAGGAACAGCATAATGTAGAATACGCTGTATCAGATCAGTTCAGTGGCCAGAAAAATGCAGATCTAGCTTTATAACGATTGAAAATATTTTAATAAATTCTTCAGGTATTTTAATAGTGGATATAAACAGGTGATACATTATAGATGCTAGAAGAGATCCAGTGGCTCATTCAAAATAATTTTTCCACAAAATATAAGCATTTTTCTTCAAACATTTTTTATTTTATCCTGACCCTAGAAACAAACATTATCTAATCAACATTTAACATTTTCTCCATCACTTAGTAAACCTATTTGTAATTCATGTCAAACAATCAGATTTATTAAGAACAGAGTTCAGCTGCTGTGGCTAGAAATATGTTGAAACCCCATGCATATATACACACAGCAAGTGAGAATAAATAATTGTTGCAAATAAAGTGAAAAACTGCTAAAATTTAGGCTGCTAAAAACTAATTTGATTTCCCAGTTGTGTCAGAACCATCACAAACACTAATCTACAGCTGGCAGTCTCAACTGTTCCTTCACTGTTATGTTATTAAAGTATAGAAGTCCTAACTGTATGTTATTAAAGTATAGAAGTCCACAACAAATGTGGAAATGGTATTAAAATTGCAATATGAAAAGATATTGCTAAACTTTATTTTTCAAACATATAATTAGGACCAAAAGAAAGGGGATTCTTTTTTTTCTTTTTTACATACTTATATTCAATTTGGAAACTGTTTCTTAAATAAATACTCTAATCTGGATTCAAGCCTCCTGTTTTCAATAGTTAACATACACTGTAATAAGTTTTTCAGGAAGATAAAAACTCATCTAACTCCAACAAATTTTTATATTCATATCGTATTATTTATTTTCCACTTCATATTTTCAATAGAAATTCAGGTAAGAACCACAAACAATATCTCTCTAAGGAAAAGGTGAGGTAGAAGAATAATATTTTGGAAAAATTTATGCTTTCTCATCCTATCCCACTCTGCTTCTTATATCACATGATTATAAAGAGAGTCTTAATTACAAAATCACATTCAGTTAAGTATTCAGGATGTTTCCTGCCTTCATTCACTGTACCCAGTGGGCAAATGAAAGATTCTCCCCAGTCAATACTTATGAAATGCTCTGGTTACTGTAGGACTTTTCTCATTCCCAGAACATTATTGAGGAACTATGTCTACAGAAATACTGGGCTTCTCATTAGGATAATTCTCTTATATTAAAACTCTTCTCTAGAACAGAGGGGGAGGGGAACACACACCCCCAAAATAACCACAACACCACCACAAAAACACCTACACAGAATCTGCCCAAGACAAATGACTGTAACTAGATGAGAGGAAATAATTTTTCTAATTTTAAAGGTATTATAATTTTTCGTTAAGCAGTTTAAAAACATACCCATCATTCCTTGCAAAGTATACTTACAAATGAAAGCATTATAAATTTATTTTTACTGACAATGAGCAATCAAAATTTATAAGGCTTTCAAAGTATTAATTAAAATTTAATAACTTCTCTTGGAAAAAGGTGGTAGGTTCCTTTAGATACATGAAAATGTTTATTTTTAAAAAAGCCTCCTCTTCTGCAAGAAAAAATATTTCATCAAGAAATATCAACCAGGTCTAACAATAAACCATTCTTATGATTTACAACCTTTCATTCAGAGGATAAAATTCACAATGTCATAATAAAAATAGTTTCCCACTCTGTGGTGACAGCTGTACTAACTGTACATGCCATAGTATATTGGGGTGTCCCCTGTTAAGCAAATCAAAAGAATAGCTGGGTTACAACAAAACAACATCCAGTATGGGAAACAGAGACATGCACAAACATTTGGAAAAGCTCCCCAGCAGTGATATTACAATAGAGATGAGTAGGATAACCCACTTCCCAATCCTCTAGTCAATTGGAGCTGTCAAGTGGCACCTTGTACTTCACTAATGCAAAACTCTCAAGAACATCCAACAGTTGGGTGCTGTCAAGTATTCTGCTGAAATCTAAAGTCCTTAAGCAAGAAAGCCTAATAGGATATGTACGAAAATCATGCAAAGTGTTACTAAGAATGTGACAAATCACATGATAGGAATAACTTCAAAGCCCAGCAGCATGTGCCAATCTGTGCCCTGATTACTGATTAACATTCAGAAACATTTCAGAGAGAAGCCTGACTCTAGACAGAATTGGAAGTGATATATGTTATGTGAGAGGTACATACATTTTCATAAGCGACTCTTCAGAGACTTTTGATAATTCCCAGAGGGACCTCCCTCTAATGATTTAACAAAGTGATCAAGGCACCTAGAATTCTTGAACAGCATGACACTGCCTCCCTTTCATGTCTGACATCCTAAGGACAAAGAAACTATGAAAGGTTCACAGCCGTAACAAAACTAAGAGTTGTTAAAATACAGCACTGTAGTGGTAATGATGGTAGTTACAAAAGAATTTTTCTGAACTCAGCAAAGCTTTCCATAAAACAAATTATTCTAGAAAAATTACTCTCTAACATATTTCAGTAGAAATCAGTGATATCTTCCACACACGTCCCATATTCTTCTATTATGGCTCCACTAACATAGTAGCATATTATTTGGACTATTATTGTTTGATACTCAGATCAGTGGGGCAACATTTACATCGATTCCTTTTGTTATATATTACCTGTAAAACCACCCAGCTGTTCTCAGTTGGTGAGAATAGATGGTGTCTTCTTTCTTTAGATTACACTCATATCTGGATAACATTCACCATAAACTGATGCAGTGTCATGACATGGAACAGAGAGCACTATTATGCCTTATTCAATATCCCAGAATGCTATAAGAGAGGAGTAACATGTTACAGTAGGTGAGGAGCCTGCAAAATTTCACTAAAATATTTTCCAACTACCAAAGGACTTTCAATACATTCATAAATAGAAATATAACAAAAGGCATGGACTGGTACATATAAAAAGAAACTAACAGGACAAAAAGTCACAGGGAAAATAAAAATACTAGTGTATCAGCTTCTTGTGAAGAAGTAAAGACAGACACAAAATTGAAGAAATAAAGCAGTCAGGGATGCTAAAGGCCATAAGTTACCTTAAGAAAAATTCTTCCCAGAAATTGGCATCTGGGACCAGCAGATACCAGGTTCGTCCACAACAGTAAACACCCCTGTGACAGGTTGAAGGGCAATGGCAATAGACTGAATCCTGAGTATAATCCACAGCAGCAAGAGGTAGATCTATACAGTAATGCTATTGCCAGAAAAGATATTAACTTTAAAAAGAATGAAAGTGACGTAGCTTTAAAAATTTACAACTACTAGACAGACATATGGGAGTTTACAATTCCCATATACTTCAGTCTAGGTTTCTTAGCAATGCAATATTTGCATCTGATGACTAAGCACAAATTTTTGTTACATATGGATATGAATCCTAAGCTCCTTTTCCACATCTACTGTTACTTAGCAGTTACTAAATTCAAGTTCACTGACTTGAGTATGGTTTGCCCAAATTCCGTTCTGAGTCCTTTCTTTTCTCTCTTTAAGGCTGTTATGCTCGTTTGCCTAATGAAACTGTTTTGGTTGCTGAAAAGGTGAGAATATGTTTCAGCAAGTCAGGATATATTTCCTTGAGAAACAGGAATTCTGGGATTTCTTATTCTATTAATTGATCCACTTAGGTAAGTATAAGAAAGATCAGAAAAATATACAATATATAATTTGTTTGCAAAAGAGGTAAATATAATTCACTGAAGTCTACGGAAAGCGTTGACTGACCTCTATTAAAGCACCTTCAGATTTTGCACTGAAGCTGTAAGATCTGAGGGGCAGTTACTGAGGAAAGAAACCAAAAACATGTAAACTAAAACATATGGTCTGACTGCTGTTATTAATGTTTTCCAAAACAGTTTTTAAAATGTTGACTTAAGGTAAGCCCAATAAATTCAGTATATTTCATAGAACCTTAGAAATCACATTCCGTACCAAGCATCAAATATATTTTTCGATTACAGAAAAAAAAAGCTGTTTAACATTACTGGACACTGTGTGGTAAATGAGGTTCAGGCAAGAACTACAAAATTAGACCCTAACTATATATGTTTAAATAGAATGTAAGTTCTTTTTAACAAAGATTAGATGCTTGTGAACAGAGTCTAGCCTCTGATATTTTATTCATATTTTAATAATGCTGCTGTTTGTATTCTCTCCCCTCTAAGAAAAGTTTATACGTGGAATTGCTATCAAGACAGGTGAGAAGCACTCAGAACTTTCACATCCAGATTTACACTTTCTCAAAAATCCTTGGCATTTGAATGTAGCATTTTGTTAAATGTCCTCATTGTGCCCAGGAGACAGATAGGATCCCAACACATGCTTTTCTCCTTCTGTCCTTCATAGGACCTTGCACCATTTCTAAACAGGGTTTCTAACTTTCCTCAGTGGAAAAAATCCAAATCTATGAGAACAGTGAAAGAACACTCCTTTATCCCTAGTAACCTTCGGATAAGGACCTGTACACCATGCTTGTTGCAGCTATAGAATCATAGAACGGTTTGGGTTGGAAAGGACCTTAAAGACCACCTAGTTCCAACTCTCCTGCCATGGGCAGGGACACCTTGTACTAGACCAGGTTTCTCCAAGCCTCATCCAGCCTGGCCTTGAAGACATCCAGGGATGGGCCATCCACAGCTTCTCTGGGCAACCTGTCCCAGTGCCTCACCACCGTCGCCGGGAAGAACTTCTTCCTGATATCTAATCTAAACCTCCCTGCTTTCAATTTAAACCCATTACCCCTTGTCCTGTCACTACAGGCCCTTGTAAAAAGTCCCCCCCAGCTTCCTCGTAGGCCCCAGAATGAAGACTAGTCTTCATTCTCCTTCCATTCCACTCCATCACCATCTTTTCTCCTAAATTAATAGGAGTGGCTTGTCAGATTTATAGATCTGGTAAAAATATTCTATTTGGACAGCATTATAAAAATAAGAGTATTTTTAATGTTTTACCAACTCTGCAGTAGGTTATAAACCAACACATAATGTCAAACACTGCAAGGAGTTTTCAGTGAAAAATCTTTTGGTAACCCCTGCCTAAAGCTTGATTGTTGTATTTGGTACATTGATTTAGCAGTGAAAGTAATAATAATATCATCACTTTAAACTTCCTTGCAGGAGTGTTGTAGAGATACACTTAAGTTCATGTTTGTGTAGTTTTCCCCTTCTGCTTTAAATTATGAAACGCATTATTTAAGGAGAGTGATAACAGCTCTAATTGCAAATAAAAACAGGGTGTATCTTTGAAAAGTGCCCCTGTGAGACGTTAAAACTAAACCCAGTACTGTAGAAACAGCACATAAAACCTGATAGATTACAGAAAAAAGCCCAGTGACAGTTTTCATGGTCTGTTCACTCAATATTGCATTTCTGAAGAAAGCATTCTTAGTTAAATTTGCTCAGTGAAGAACAGAAATACTACTGTTATTTCTGTGTACTTAGAAGCTCCTGTTATAGACTAAGGCCTCACCGTGCAAGGTGCTGTACAAATACAAGAGCCTTGCGTGGCTACGAAGGATGAATAACGTGACTGTTACAGATACGCTTTTCACATTTGTATTGCAATCTTTAAGATTTTTCAGTTCAGACACTTCCTGTATTGTATCAGCTACTACTGGTGAACTCAGTAGGACATTAGTAGTACCATAACAGCTCACACTGACCCACTGTGTTTCACCACACCAACACTGCACTTATTCTGGAGAACAAGTAGAGAGGGTTGTCTCCTATTTAGCTCTGGTAACAATCCATAGACATTGCAAACAATTTATTTTCTTCCCTACCCTTCAGAAACAGATTCCAGAGCATACACTCACTCTTAAGACTCTTAAGAAAAATGGACACATTTTGCACTACATTTAGGGTCAGGTTTTGTTGCTGGACAAGCTGGCTGATTCTGGTTCTAATAGTATTAAAAAAGTGGTAACAGTATCAACAATGGGCCTAGACTTGATTTATTATGCAAATACTTCTGCTGAAGATAGAATCTACTTTACCATCCATCCAATTCTTTTATCTGATGTATGTGAAAGTACAAGACAAAGTGTTAGCCTGGCATGTCTTTGCCTTTTTTTTTTTTCCTCCTTTTCTTAAAGCTTTAAACTCAAACTTACAGAAGGTACCAAATATGCAATATTCTCAGTGCATCTCCAAAGTAGTGTGACTGGTGACTTTGTCTTCCATCTTAGCTGTCTCTCACTTATAAAGCACAAAAATACAATTAGTATATCACTCAACGCTCAATGGTATGTTCTTTATGTTCATGTAATTTATCTCCAATTTGTCAAAGCTCCTGTCAAGTTGCCTATCGCTACATGGTGTCTCATTCTAGGTCTGTCCATTGATTTGAAAGTTTTGAAACCAGGCAGATGGTTTTGTGAAGTAAAAACTGTTTTGCCTCAAGCAAGAAGCTTATAGATTAAAAGAAAGGTTAATTCAAAAATAATTCAAGGTAAAGATAAAAATTTGACAGATTTGTGCAGTTCTTTCACCAACCCCTTTTTCCATCATGTCATTGTAGTATTTATATATTCTAGATCATACCTATATGAAAGTGTATAAAATTAATTTCAGATCCTTGCTCTCATGATAAATTTCTAATCAGCAAAGAATATCCTGGCAACATTTCTAGTCTAAATTCCCTAAGCCCATAGGCCAGGAATAACCCCAGCAGCTCTGCTTTCAAAGTCTTATGAGCAGATATTGCAGAGACTTCGTGATACAGATTATCTTGTTTGGCAGCATCACATTCTGCTTATGTGGAATGTCAGTGTAGGCTTGTGAAATGATCTTTAAAAAGAGAATTAATTTTTAGAAAAATGCTATCTTCTCAAGGAGTGTAACTAAGACATTTCATGGAAAACTGCAATGTCTCTTGTTTTCAAAAGTGTAGTGAACAGAAAAGAACCTCCTTTGTATATGCCTGTTTTATGTAAAAAAGTTCTACATACGTAATTTAAAAGTTTGCAAGGTGTCCTCTGCCTCCCTAATTTTGGGTGAAAGAAGCAACCAATATTCTAATAGAGTAACAAATAAATATATTATTCCAAATTTGCCCTACCAGCTGTGTCTCATTCATGCCCAAGGGGCCAATATAAACATCCATGATTTTAAAAGCATATCTTAAGCTAGGGCATTTTTACTAAAAAAAAAAAAAAAAAAAAAAAAAGGTATTAAATGAATAGTTGCACTGAGAAGTTATGAGTGAGCTTTACAGAGTTTGGAGGTTTGGTTTAAATAAATATCCACATCTGGTAATTAACTATAGGACCCTTGCACAACAAGAGGCTTCATTTTGATGCAAGATAAGCATATTTCAGATAACTAGATCAAAAGACAAAACATTCCTCTACTACCTGCTGTTAGATGACTTGGTAATGTCTTCAACACAGCCTTTTCCATGGCATTTTGGCATTATTTTAGAAGTGGTTTATATGTCTGAAGTTCTATTTTAGAATTGTCTCAAATAAGCCAAACATGATAATTTGTGACATATGTTCTTTGTGATCATGCCTCAGATTTAACCACAACAATTTAAACACAGGAAAACCAAAGTTTTTTGATAACTCTTTCTTTAGCTACATCTCAGTTTTCACACTGTTTTGCCTCAGGAAAAGGAGATGACTTGTATCACATCCTTTTCACTACAAACAGTTGAGGCCTAGGTTTTAGGACTGCTAAGCAGGGTTCCTCCCAGCTTAGCAATGCCTACCACCTTTATCTACCGTCTGCAGCACCGCAGCATCTTATGTGTAAAAACTGCAGCTGAGGTAAAAAAGCAGGGGTTAAGGACAGGGAAGAAACTCACTCTGGATTTAGTTCAAGCCACTTAGCTCTAAGGTCTTACACCTAGACTCCAGCACAGGTACTGCAGATGAGCACACCCAAGGAGCCTAAGCTTTATATTCAGAAGTGATTAGTTTTCCTAGAGTCTCGCTGCCTCAGCTATGCAAGCCCCATTTTGTAATGCTGAATTAAGCAATAACTAAATACATTTGCAAATCAGAGCCTCAGAACTTGAACAGGCACAAGCCTGCTGCCTTGCTAAACCTATGAAAGACGTGTAAGCATCCACCCCTTCTAACTATGAAAACTATTCTTATTCAGTCACATTACACTGAACCTCCTCTGCTTGTTTCCATTTCATTCATATCACTGTCACACAATTGCTACGACTTCCCTAGTGCAGATATTGGGACTAGGTCCTACAGTCCTGTGCCAGGAGGAAGATATTTGAACTCCAGTGTTTTCAGAGGCTTTACTCGCAGTCAGGCATATCTAATGGTAGCTATTCTAAACCCATCAACATCTGCTTCAGGACTTTTACCTTGTTTTTAATCAGCCAGTCATGTTGCCCACCCCTTTTGGTTTTTCCTGCTGTCATTTTATAGGATATATTCTCAATTTTCTTTTACAATTGTTACTGTGATTGAGACTGTAAGAGAACACATGCCATAGGCAATGTCACTAAGCTGCAATGTTTCATCCAGTTTACCAAGGTTAATACTCAAGGTTTAATGCAACCGAGCTGTGACTTCTGCAGCTTTAAGAAAGCTGGCCATGCTAACCTTAGTTTTCCCTTTCAGCATGACTTCTAATTTGATCAAACCCTGTAAGTATCTAGTGTGAAACAGATGGCGTGTGTTTGGGAAAGTTTAAAAAGGGAGCATAATATACTCCCTTTGGCGGGCGACTCTGAAATGCATCTGTTCTCTCTGCAGCGAAGCTCTTCTCCCGACTGCAGGCAGGCGCTGTGAAAGCCTCCACACGCAGCACTCGCAGCGAGCTGCCTGAATCACACTATTCCTATTACTTTCAAGTCCCAGGTCCCTTTTGAACCGAATGCTAATCAAGGCGGTATTCTTTGATAAAGGACAAATATTGATAAAATTAGGACTAGACTTTCAGAGCACCATTTCATTCATGACCTCAGGTTTGAGGTCTAGAAACCTACAAGATGATCTGCCCAAAAAGCACTAATGAAAACTACTTCCAGTTTTAAATCAGGGATATGCAGCCTGTGGCCCACGCACCGGTACCAGTGCACCGACAGCCCCTGACCAGCAGCAGGGCAAGGAGCAGGTAGATGTAGCACCTCTGGGAGTTAGTAACTCCCACCTTGTGACTTCCATCAAAATATGAGTTCAGCGGGAACAAGGAGCTGAATGGAGACACCAATCATCAGACTGAGGGGCAACCCCACACTGAGTGCTTCCTGGAACATGTTACGGGCAATACAGCTGGTCAATCCACCTGTGAAGAGTTGAAGCCCTCATTAAAACAGTAAGAAAATAATTTATTTAATTATTTATCCTTAGCGCAGAAAGGTAATGACTATCAACTTCCTCTGGAGTCCAGAGGAGGAATCAGGTAATTCAGCGGGTTAAATCACCACTGACATTGCTTTTGTTTCCTTCATATCAATAATCATACAGATGTGGTTTTAAAACTTAACCCTACATGCATAGACCAATGCTATAATAGATCAGAGCTTGGCTTAAGCTACCAAGAGAAACAGGTTTCAGACCCAGTCAGTAGGATAGATATGTGCATAATGAGTAAGCTTTAATGAAATTACTAGCCAAGTATGCAAAATATCACATCAATATTCACCTTTCCATTAAAATACCAATGAGTCGCAAGTGACTCTTTTGGATTATCCAGACCTAGTGTGTTTGCTGCACAGACACTGGCTTTATGGAGAAACTGTAACTGTGATTTCAACTTCACTCCCTCAGAAACAATATACAGATCAGGAAAAACTGAGTCCAGGTCAGAACAAGAGACAAGAAAGAAAAAGAATTAATGAAGCACTCTGCATCCAGAATGCTGTTTGTCCAATCCAACCGCTCTCCCCATATGTTTTTTTCTTCTTCCAGGGACCATATGCTAATTGTGTGAGGAAATCACTTGGATCCAGCAATCATTTATTTTATTCCCAGTATTTGAGGGTTTTCTCCTTTCCCTGCTCCCCCCCTCCCCC
>NW_010246485.1:0-10669 GCF_000690775.1 Eurypyga helias
GAGTGCGGCCATCCAGCCAGTTCTCGGTTTGTTCTGAGAGCTTTACATCCTGGTGCCAATAAAATCTAGATGAAGAGATCTTGATCTGCCAATACCAGGTTGCAATTAAGAGCAGGCATGCTCGCAGTTAACTTAGAGCAGATGGTGCACAGTCATTTATAGACTATGACCTGAGCCCATGGAAAGGTAGGCCTAATTATTTTCATGTCATACGTTGTATAGGCCTGCACTATGCCATAAAATTTTCAACTGCAGAGATCCAATTTACATGAAGAGAAATAAAACCCGTCCTGCAATGGAAAACAGATTATACATTCTGGTATCATTCCAGAGATGAGAAAAGGACTCTTCTGGGGATGCTTCATGTACTTACAAAATGTTGAGGCAAGCAGCACTTCCATTCACAACCCATGAATGCATCGTCTCAGCATGCAAAAATAACATTAGGGAAAAAATTCTCACCATGCAGCATGTGCACAATAACTTAACTTCTATAGAAAACTTTTCAGAGAAGTTGAAAATTTTGAAAGATTCAAGAGGTTCAAGAATCATGACAACAGAATCACTGCACAGCCTTCAATGCATTAGGGGAGGCAGGACTTTGAATCTAATACTATCTAAATAGAATGAACAACCAAGGAACTATCAAATGGTACTAAAACAGAAGCAGATTTAGAAAGTTAAATTGAGGACAAATCTCAAGGAAGGGGCAAATTTAAGGCACAGATTTTTCAGCCCAACTCCAGAAAAAGCACTTAGTAAAACGGAATCCTAATTAAAGTCTTCCAGAAACAACAAATGCTACAGTACTGTAGAGAAATTAAATGTGGGAAGCTAATAGCCAATGAAGATTAAATAGAAAATATCGAACTGCAATACTTAATAATGAAACTATTAATTCAAAGACCATTTAGTTTAACATAAGCCACTGTTTAGCTAACATATGGGTCCTGAGTTTTCTTCTTATTCAAGTACTTAAATAAAAATCATCTCAAAAACCTGTTGCAATAGCTTGGACAAACAAGACTATATCATTAGTTACATCTCAGCTCTCACATCATTTTATTTCACCCTCTGGGGCTCTTTAGATTTATGCCTGGGATCATCTGCATTATATTTTTGGTCCTTATTTTCTGAATTGCTCCGTTCTGCGCTTTCCATCACAATGCCCGTCTCAGAACAAGTAAGAAAAAGGACAGAAAACAACCATACAACTTGCCGGAGGCTTCAGAAATTGGACACCCACCAACTAGAAAGAAAGACATAATGCTAATCTGTGTAACTGTTCAATACATACACCCCCTTAGACAGCTCTGCCACACATCCTTTGCCTCAAACAGACGGCAAAGTGAAGGGAGACGAGTCCCATGGCTATCCTTGCTGCCGCATAAGCCTTACACAAAGGACAACGGCTCACAGTCCTAGATTATGTTTTCTACGAGTCTACAAAATTATCTAAGCTATTTTAAGAATGTTAAGGCTAGAGGATTAAATACTCCAAAGCACCAAGAAGCGAAGAGCTAAGCATTTAAAATATTACTCCCTTGTTGAGATTTATTATAAAGTTCTTATTTCAGCATTGCATTTTCAAACCTGAAGTATTTTTTTCCTTACAGTAACAGGCATATTTTGAGAGCGCAAGACAAATAAGACTGCAGTAGTCAAACCTTTTAATGAAGCCATTCTGTTCAAGTTCTATCATTACAACTTAGAGCTCCAAAAGCTTTTTTCACCCGCCACACTACATTTTTCACAGACTTTCACTTCTCTAGAGAAAAATCGTCAATTAAGTCAGAAATGATTGTAATATGTCTAAATTCAGCCACCCAAAATCCAATTATTTTGTTTAAGCTTTTGAATGAATTACACTATTTTTCAGTAACTGAATTCTCTGAAGTAATCAAATATCTCAAAGGAACAAAGTAACAAAATATTTCTCCTTAACTTATTTCATATTCTATCACAAATTCAAACTATTAGTTGGATTCTCAAAAACTTCCAAAACAGGTCTACATTTCTGGGCGGGAGGGGAAATCAGATGTTAGCTTGAATACTATGTCCCTACCATACACATTAAAAGCTTCCACAAACCACTGGCTATTCAGCATTTTATCGGAAACACAAATTGCATTTTGCCAAAAATTGCCCAACTGAGCTGCAATTGTTTTAGAGCTACAGATTTCATACCTTTGGATGTGTGAACCTTGAATTCAGATCATATGAAGTGATCAACAGCAGCCTTCCTGAAAGTCACAGGCCTTACACTTCCTTGAGTTAACTCCTATCTGCATCAAATAATCTTTTCAGAAAGCTGCACAGCTTTTTATTTAAACATTTCCCCAAAATAGATAATCCACAACAGACCACACATGGTAAGACATGTGCACTGTTTTTCTGGACTGGATTTACTTAGCTTCAGCTTCCAGCTGCTACAATTTATTACAAATTTGCCTACTGACTAAAGCTCAACAGCATAATGGTTTTTCTGCAAGGACCTTTTGACTAAGCAAGATGTCATTATTTAACCTCTGAATTTTCCCAGTCTCAAAAGATATTTAGTAACTTCTGTGTCTTCAGAATCCCCTCTAATCAAAATCTTCCCTGAACTGCTAATACCAGATTTCCAATAACTTCATCCACCAGTTCCTAAATGTTCAACATCTTATTTAGTCAAAAGAAGAATGCATGGTTATTTCAACCTAGTTTATCAAACCACTGGGATCACATGCTGTTAACGAGTCCTTTTCATTATTTAACACTCCCCATCATGGGTCATCTGCATCAATATCAGTTTTAGGTTTCATTCCAGATCACCAGTCACGGGAGGCAGCACGGGATCAGAGATGAACTACATGAACTGGACTCAGCAATGAATCACCCATGTACAATCACACTCTTGAGACCTGACAGCCAACAGCCCTCAATTGCATACCATGTCCCATTATACCTATATGGTTCTTTTGTTGGTGCTGCACCACATTTTGATCCTAAATAAGAAAAGATCAACCACTTACCAGACACCATCACCTTAATAAAAACATCAGCTGTACAGAAGCATACTCCATAAGCCTACACTGATCAGTAGCAACAGCCATCCTCTTGGCTTCTGTTAACCATTCCATTATTCACATCGCAGACAGGACTGTAATTATGTGGGTCTCCCTGTGAGCCTTTTAATTATTGGCACATTCTTTTTTCCTACTCTTTTGGATGTCTCACAATTAGGCAAGACTTAATGACGGGAAAATAACCCGCGATATTAATTGCCCATAGAATACATTGGGCAACACTTCAGTTTATCTGAATCTATGCAATAAAAATGTGAATTAAGTTGTTGTTATACAATGTCTTCCTTAGCTCTTTTCCCATCATACTGCAAGTGGGAAAGCTTAAATCACTAACTATTTTAGCTAGCTAAGAGAGACGTTTTAGGAATATTTAGCATTTCTAAAAGGGCAAAGTACTTGGAAGATACACACTTATTTGGATGCTTATGTATCTTACCAGCTTCTTCACATACATTTGCTAGGTGACTAACTGCTTTGCTTATCTCATTTTTGACACTATATGCTGGAAAAACACTAATTAACTTCATAACGTCTTCAAGAAGCATTTAAACATTGTCACAGTGAGGGATGCAGGCAAAAGCAGATCTGACACACAGCTTTACAAAGGAAGCGCTATAGAGCGTGATACTTGCATGCAACAACTGTTAGTTATCACCATGGACAAGCTGCGCTTATTTTAACTACGCTACTTAACAGAGAGCACCCACAGCTATGAAGTGATGAACAGGAAGTAACTCTCAGTAAGCACCCCCAAAAATTCATATATTTAGCCCTCAACTGGTGTCTTCATAGGTACACAAGGCATTTAGTTTTTTTAAAAAAAGGACTAAAATCCCACCCACGACAAAGCAAATCTAAGCACAGATTAGGGAAGCTGACAAAAAGAAAATATCTTTTTAAAGAATTAAGAAGAGTTGCTTTTTAAAAGAACAAAGTTTATGACAGGACTTGCCACAACCAGATACAGAAGCCTTTAGAACAGACTTCTATTACAGCTTCTGAGATGCAATAGATGGTACATAGCACCTACCTTGAATGTTTACAAAGTTTACGAGGTCTATTATGCAATTTCCGATCCCAATTCTCTGGATCACTGGAGTTACTGTCATAAGGATGAGGCCGTCCTGCCATTCCACTGCCAGCTTCCTCACACTACTGCTCTGAAAAGCACACATGCAGCACTCACAACCTACATTAAGAGAGCAGTGTTTACCTTTAAATAATGCCACACAGGGGGAAAAAAAAAAAAAAAAAAAAGACATGCAGAGTTAAGTGTTGTTATGTTTTAGTTTTTTAAATAAAGATTACAGAAAATAGGATATACTGAAGCACAACTTCTAAATTGCATGACCATAACTTTCTATACATTTTGCTGATAACCTGCACTAAAAGGATTATTTTGCTATAAGAAATACAGTTCTATAAACGTTGGCAGAAGACTTCAATTTTGCCACAATTAAGTTCGCTGTGTGAAAACAGAAGAGTCACTGGTTAAAAGACACAAGGAAAACACGTAATAATTTTCTTTCAAATGTGTAAAGTTAATTGAAAGAAAGATCCCAACTGCAGAAGAGAGACCAACAGTTTTACAATCTGAATGGCTGCCCAAGAGGAAAACAGAATTAAGACTAACAGGCAGTTATATCTGAGTTCTTAGAAACACTCAGCATAGTCCAGCATCCCCGACTTCCGCAGAAAAGTCACAAAAATTTCATAGAAAATAGACATTACGAGCCTACCCTTCCTTGACTCGGATCCAATATTATGTTCATCTGTCACTGAAATTCACTTATGGATAAAATAACCTTGTGACTGTCAATAAAGACAGCCAATTTTAAATGACCGGTGTTACAGTCATACCTATAAGTGACACTTGTGTCAAGAGAGTTGTACAGTTCAGAATGACCTGGTTACAAAAACGAAAAAATAGCCCCAAGTGAAGAGCTGATGACTGTACAGCATCTGGAAAAAAAAAAAAATCAATTTACAGATAGATAAGCCTACTATGTTTCTCTAAAATTTTAAGCTAAATATTTTAGTAACATTGTCTCTCCACCCCCATTTAATGTATTCCTATTACATTCAAGAACACTTATCTTTTTTGCAAGTGAGTCCCAAAGGAATTGAGACTTCTTTAAAGCACAGTAGCTTCTAAAATAAAGTGTCCCTCTAGTTACCAAAACCACAAAAGTTCTTCTGACAAATTAGATTCTTTTAGTTAAGTTTAGACCCAAAAAAGTTTTTATTACAGGGGAACAGTAGAGAACAAGGTTCTTAAAAATGTTACTTGAATATGAGTTTTTCTTTCATGTTTAGTTCTAGCAAAGGAAACATTTTATACCAAAGTACACAATCTCTAACCCAGGGTTGGGTTTTTTCCTCATTATGGTTTCTGTGATTAAACACACTTTGATTAGAAGACTTGTGTGGTCAGGTGTCCATAGAGTCAGGAAAGGAAAAAACATTTTACTTGAAATTACATGAAATACTCAACTGTCTCATGCAGGGGAAAAAAAGAAAAAAGAAAAAAAAGAAAATAGCCCCAATAAACATTTCATTATTATGAAGTTACCTGGGAAGTCAGGCTATCACAGCACAGTCAATGTGTGATGACACTACACAAACACAGAAGGATCTAGAATTTACACACCTTTATCAGGTGTGTTAGATGCTTAACAAGGAGAAACCTGCAACTTACTTCAGAACAGAAAAAAAATATTAGTAAGCCAGCCTTCCTTTCCCTTTCCTTCTTATAAATACAGTTGCAAATTACTTCAGCAGCAGTCAGTCAGAACTTAGGTGCAATATAACATACCATTTTCATAGAAAAATAGAGATCTTTAATCCTGAATTGAAACAAACAGTGTTCATTATATTGAGTCACTCGAGCAAGATACACGGCAAGTCTTACCGCTCGTGGCAACACTACTGTTTAATGTACAAAGCGAAGACCTGACATCTCCCAGCAGAACACCACAGCTCCCATTCTGCAATCACTCCCAGCTCCTGACTACTGCTGGGTCCTGCTTCAACTTCCCTGTTTCCTGAAGCACTGCAGTTCGGGCTCATCTAGCACCACGTGTTTCTTTTCCAGTTTTTGTTGGTTTCCAACCAGCTTTGTGGTATTTTGCTGGCCAGAGTTAAATCATGACACCCTTAAAACCATCTAAAAGACTTATAAACACCTCACCCTCTCAGGTATGGACCAGAGACAACAGGTTTCTCCAGCAGCTGGTTCCTATTCCTCTCACTGAAGTAAGACAGCAGTATTTGAATTTAGCTTTTGCAACGCGAAGACGTGTAAAAGCGTCTGGGTTTACGAGAACTGCTTTTATGCTGAAAGGACAATTTAGAGTCACTCTCTTAAATTTTCTCATACCTTCTGCCTTCTCCCCATCTTTCACTTGATGAAAAGAGCGGATTCAACAGGAAGGTATAGGTTCACATGCACTTCAAAGAAACAGATATAAGTAGAATCAATTCCTCGATCTGCTAGGATCAGTCCCTCAATCTGCTTTGCTCTACATCTACATGCTTAAGCCACAGCAAACAACAGATGACACAGAAGGACACGAACAAACAAATGTGAAGGACAGTATTCCCTTTCCCCAGCTTGAAGCGTATGAGGAGCCCCAGCAGTGTCACTGAGGAAGTGCCAGACAGGCACACAACTCCACTGCAGCACAGTTTACACAGAGACTACAATCTGAGTGTCCGAAGCCACACCTTGTGAAACTTCTAATACTGCTCCAAGCATGTCACGTTATGAACTTGTGAATGTGCATACATGAAGAAAAAAGAAAAAAGTCCACCCCAAACATCCTCTGTAGATCACAAAACACTGTCATCTTGGCCAAACTGATTGCCATTCTAATTAGCTAATAAGTAATTCTCCAGGTGTAAAGAATGATTTCTTACCCCTCTGCAGAAAGCTAATGCTTCTGAGAGTTAGCACAGGGAATAATAACGTAAAACAGGAAATCAGGAGGCAAACTTTAATTTTCAAAGCTTTCAACAGACAGCTACAACACTTCAGATTTGCTAACATCAGGTTGAAGCCAGATTCATCACTAATGTATGAAAGTTGTAGGCTACTGAGATACAAGGGAATTGCAAAGACAGGCTACACCCAGTGGGTTGGGAAGCTAATAGTTTATGGGGTAGAGACACCCCAGGCATTGCAAAATACAGTAATTAATGTGTTTATACCACTACTTGAAGAGCTCATGAACAGATGCATCATACACCAACTTGTCATAGTTGTAGAACAGATTACATGAAATAATACTTAAAAGTATATTCAGTTCTGTGCCATGACAAAACACAATGCACAAAAGATGCACATCAAATTAAACAAGATTTAGACAACATAAGATGCTGGACAGAAGTGAACATATGCTTTTGTGAGATGCAGGACTTGCATTCTTCAAAGTACTGCAGTGGGGGGAAGTTCTTTGGAAATCTTTCAGGGAAGAAGTAAAGCTAATCTCATCCAGTATCAGTATGTTTCAAGCCAGCCATACAATTTACTGAAAGTCCTTGCAAGGCTGTAAAGCACTGGAGTCTTACTAAAAAAGATTATTAAAATAGCCTGAAGTTTTGCGGCAGAGGCCCAAGATGGCATCTTCTGGACACCAGCTTATCAGGTGGGACAGAACTGATAGTGCCCGCTGTCAGTACAGAAGACAACATTCAGGTAACTAACACAATAACATCAGGCAGCTATTCAGCTTTAAGCCTTGGTCAGAAGCATTTCCTAAAGTAGAATAGGTTACAGAAGCTCATCTGCTCTAACCTGCCCCATCAGTGAAATACACTGTAAAGGTGAACCAGGATAATTGGAAGGATCCAATAGACAAGTAACCAGCTAGGACAAAACCTAGCATTAGCTGTGACAGAGAAACTCCAAGATTCAGATTATTTAGACCTTGTCTGAGGGGTGACAGTCTGCTGTTCACTGTCTCTAGTCATCAAAGCACAGGAGCAGCAACAACAAAAACTAACTTACAAGTAAGATTTACTGGGAATGCAAGCAGAGTGTCATTACATCCTAATTAAGAAATACAGTTCAAAGTAGACATGCTCATAATGCAAACACCATATATCATGGAAATCCATGCCTGCCAAGTGAGTTTCTTGCAAACTAGTGCAGACAACAGCCACAGAAAGTAGCTTTATAAATTATCACCAATTGAAATGTTGTCAAACTGACACTGAATAAAGCACAGCTAAGAAACATCCTTTGCAATACAGTCTTAACATTAACATGATAGGTCAGGACTGGTGCTTCTCTTAATGAGTAAGAAGTGGCAAAAAAGGAAACATAATCAAGCAGTCACATGAAGCTGATGATACTCCTATTTCTATAGCACTATGAGTAACAGACAAGCAGTGACTATCTTGCAAACTTTAATTTTATAAGTCCTAAAAGGAACATGACGATAAAACACCTATCTGATATCAAAAGACTAAAAAGCAAGAGGCAGATGATTCTCAACTCCCCCTCTGTGTCAGGATTCATTATGTAAAAGTCAGCCTAGGTCTACCTGTAAAAAGCTCAGCGGATTGAGCAACTTCTCCCACACAGAAGCAGAATCATGGTTATCACTGCAGGAAAAAGGAACAGCTAACTTCTTGCTGCTGCTGCTAGACCCATCCCCTGTAGCCCACCAATATAAAACACAAAGCAGGCAGACAACGGCCTTCATCACACAGCATCAGTGACAAAATGAACAGCATGAAACACAGTATCAAGTATATTTCTTGAAGAAACAAGCAAGGTCTATACCCACGGTTGTAGCTAGCAGTACAAATATACCCCAGTAAGCAAGAAAATCCCAAATAATTTTTTACATTTTAAACGAATTCTAAATTAGCTTTTGATTTTATCCATATTTTAAGGAGATACACACTTTCATTGACAAGCAACAGCACCAGGCCAAGATTTGAGCAACACTGCTAAAGGAAAGCTATGCTGAAAGAAAAAGAGCACATAAGGAGATTTTGACTTTTGTGTATGCATACAGGACACAACAGCCCCAGTCTCCAGCATACGAGATCTACGAAAGCACACAGTTTATAACAAGGTGGCAGAAACAATGACAGCATTTGTGACTAATTCAATAAGCAGTGTGCCATCCACACATCAGCTGTTTACCACTTTGAAACGCGATGGCGCCTAAAACGAAAACTGGGCTTCAAGAAGGAATTTAACATGTGATATGAGAGCTGCTTTAACTTACTGTCTTTCTTAACCCCCAGTTCCCCTGGCATTAACGCACTGGGCCAAAGCACAGATACAAACGTGCTGAAAAAAACTTGTAAGAACAGTCTCCAACAGCATCATCAGGCGATGGCAATGATGACCACAGGCAGGATGTAATAGACTATAATGAGTTTTGAGACAGGAACGGGACAAATCAAGTGGTAATACTCAAAGGCTTTTGGCAGATTTGTGTGTCGTAATAGGGAAAAAAACCAAAAACCACTATGATGTTTTGCAAGAAACCTAGTCAAAGACAAATCCACACTGGTAGACCTGCAAAACAAATACACTGGAAAAGTTTTCCTTCCTTCACTACAATGAAATGTTAAAAAAAAAAAAAAGAAAGGTTATTAACTGTTGACTAGCGTGAAGTTGATAATTTCAATTGTATTTCTGGATCATCTAATTCAATAGCAAATTGAAGGGAGTGTCTTCCAGGGTAAGCATCACCAAAGCTGAAGCAACAACAGAAATACGTACTCTTTAAATGAATCACTGAAGATGATTCATGAAGCAAAAAGGCAAACAAAAATAAGTAGAACAGAAAATGACAGTCAAAACCCTACCGAGAATCTGTGTTTTAAGCATGTTCTCAAATATGCAAGATGCAGCAAACAACAAAGGACAAAAATATTCAGTGCCCAACTACTTTGGAAAAATAAGCCAGAGAAGTGAGAGAAACAAACCTGGAAAAAGGTCTATAATGGAGCTGGATCCAAATTCTGAAAGAAAAGAGTTCTAAAGTGGCAGGTTTGATGGGATCGGAGATGAAAAGGAAAAAGACACAAAAGCAGTATCTAGAAACAAAAGTAAATTTAAAGGAAAAAAGAAGTAATGATAGGTAACCGTAGCACATAATTGTGCTATGACAGATTCATCGTAGAGGGAATTGGTATTTTCTGCAAATAAAATGTGGTTATGTGGAAAAAAGTTTTAAGATATTGTGCTCATTATGAAATAATTTAAGTAGGTACATCAATGCTCAGGGATTATGTAAAATAAGCACGCTCAGGAATTAAAGGATAGCTGTCAGGCAGTCCTAAGCAACAATACTATTTCCGTACAGCCCTCACAGCAACTGCAGGTTTTACCGACAAACACTACATAATTAAAACTAGTAATTTAAGTATCGTTGAGCCTACTCACGACACTACACGCACAGAGTCCATCAAGGCAGAGTACCTTCCCCAGGACACTGACTCTAGGGTGCTGCTGAAGGGCAAGCGCTTCAGCACACGGTCTGTCTCGGGCGACAGATGCCAAGGCTCAGCAGGCCGGCTGCAGCACCCCGACACGCCTGCGGGTGACTCCACCACCGCGCCCGGCCCTCGCCGGG
>NW_010246486.1:0-3458 GCF_000690775.1 Eurypyga helias
GCCCAGGATACAGTTGGCTTTCAGTGTCAATAATGTTTCAGCATAATCATCATCTTTGTAGTTAGCCGAGACATAGGACTTTAGGAGTGGGAGCCATCATTTGTGAAGTTTAAATACATTTTGGCATGAGGCTGCCCAGTCTGCCTTTCTGGAAGGAAACTCTGGCTCTGCCAAAAGTCAGTCTCCTAGTGCCAACAAAATGGTAACTGCCTACACAGCAGCAGGTACATGCAGTTTGAAGGACTTCCACAAGTAATATGGACAGCTGGAGTGAATGACCTCAAGCCTGCCCTTTAGTCCATTTAAAGAAGGGCAGGTAATTTAACAATGAAAATCTGATTACATTAACTGGGGGGGAGAGGAGGGGAGGGGAATGGAGTGTCAAAATAAATGTACTAATCAAAAGTAGGCACCACTGTTTCTACCAGATCTTTGACTATCATGACAATGCTGCCAAATCTTGATATTTTAGTATGTTACATGATTTGAGGGATTAATTTTTAAAGTAATATCCTCCTAGAGAAATGTTATTGGCATCAGTGCCTTAGAGGTTGGGTTTTTTTGCCAGAAAGGATTTTGGCAAAAACTTAAAGACATGAATGTGAAAACACAGACACCATAAAATGAATGGTATATATACACCTTTATTTACCTGGAGGAGGAGGAAGGTGACAAGCACAGTGAGTTGGAAGGTCCTCAACAGTTCAGACTTCAGACTGCCAGATCAAACCTTATCAAGCAGTCTTTATTAGCTACAAGATCTAATAGTTTCACTGTCCTTTCCCTGCAAAAAGCTTTCGTTAAAAACATACCTGAAAATTAAATCTTGAAGAAAAGTAAAGTTAGAATTTGGGTAGGATTTGAGAGTTGGGAAGATCTAAGAGGAGTCCAAGGAAGGGCTGTAAGTAGGTTGAGTATGTAAACACCACATATAGTCAAAATTATCCTGAAGGATGCTGAATTCCTACAATTCCCATCTTATCACTAGCCTGTGTTTCTTCTCCAGGAAATTTTGTAATTTCCTCCTGGTTTAATTATCACCTTAACTGAACTAGTTTGTCAGTACGTAGAGAACATAAATAAAACTAGTCATGGACAATAAAGCCTTACAAATCTTCTATTGTACTGCTCCAACTCCCTATCATCCCTCCTAATTTTTAATTGAATGTTACCATTAAGTGGTTCCCTTTAATATGCAGCCAGTGTGGTTTCTTTAGCGCGCAAACTCCTCTGCTCCCAGAGTAAGCGTTACTGAAATGACAGTTCTAATTCTAATTATTTTAGATTATTTTGTAACAGTCATTAAAAATAGAGGGATTTTCAGTATTCAATTAAGAAATAGGCCAACAGCCTAAGAAAGAGCCTTAGCAAACACACTGAAGGTATTCTCAAATATTAAAAAACTGCTGCCAGAGGAAATGAGCATGATTTCTAAAGCTGCTTTCTGAAACTGCTGCTAGAGATAGCAGGATAAGCTGTTGTAATCCTAGGTCTGGAAGCAGGGATATCACATCTTTCAAACTGCTGTAGGCAGTAACCAGGAGACCTTTCCTCCCTCCTTCCCCATGCTTTAAAAACCTGTTTCCAGCCCACTGGAGTGGGAAATAGAAGCAGCAATACCACAGCCAGTTTCTGCCACCAAACAGATGGTGACTGCTGGAAGCCAGCAACACAGATCCTAGTCACCGAAACTTTATTGGGAGCGCCCACCAGTGTGAATAAATGTCTTCAGACGGGCTAATTATAAGGACTTTTCATTAGTTAGGACCATCTGTCAGGCCACAGACCTGGTGGAATTGCATACAGGTGGACATTCCTAGGTGGGAAGGAGCAAAAGAGAATCTCATGGCTCATAAAGCTATTGTGACCCAAAAAGACTAATGAGGTTTCACACAACATGTTCCTTCAGTCTGTATCCACAAAAGGATTTTTACCCCTCTCTCCCCACCCCAGCTGGATAGGTAAGGTATTGAGCACTGAGGTCAAAAGCAGCTTAGACTTCCTGGTCAAATGTACCAAATGTTTCTTAATATCCCAAGTGTGTGTACGTTTCCATATCTAACCTGGTGTTTCCATCCAGCAGCAAAAGGGAAAAACTTATTTTTTTAAAAAATAAAGACAAAAGATAAGCTTGTAAGAGCTCAGGAAGTCTACAAGAATGAATGTAGAACCCATGATAATGAGCTCAGGGGCAGAGAGGATAGTAGTACAAACACTTCCAAGCTTTTGCTTGAAATCAAATCCTTTACATCATGCAAGGTAATTCATATGAAACTCAGTATTAAAGCCCTATGCACACTGATTCAGCCTCCCTTTGACACCCATATATACAACTGGCAGTGCAATGGGCCAGACACAGTTCTTGTTTGTCTCTCAGCCGAGGATACCCAGCTCCTTGACACTTCTGGGTTGCCTGCACTTGACAGCCATGCTTTTGAACAAAAAGGCTAAAACTCATCCCCAGGCAGCTTCTAACACTGGATGTCAGCATTTTCTATGCATTGATGTTGACAGGAGTGAATGCTTGCCTT
Organism: Eurypyga helias; assembly: GCF_000690775.1. Taxonomy (NCBI): domain Eukaryota; kingdom Metazoa; phylum Chordata; class Aves; order Eurypygiformes; family Eurypygidae; genus Eurypyga; species Eurypyga helias. The sequence continues at coordinate 2,532 of NW_010246486.1, forward strand.
GTTGCTGGCAACTGCAACAGGCACTCACAGTCCTGGCAGGCTAGCGCCCAACTCCATTTACAGGTACAACTCCCTGTGGGTCTTGGGTCTACCCCTAAGGTAGTGCTGCCTAGGGTTTGAGTTTGCTACAGCTTCCATTGCCTTACTGTTACATTCTGCATTCAGCCACTACACGGCTACTTAAGCCAGCTGCAAACCGTTCAGCAGCCAGAAGTAACCAGACAAATTAGGAGCATACATTACTTCATTTTGAGATCACTGTTAGTTCTTAACAAATTATTTTGGCATTATGCAACAGCTTTTTATGTGCTTTGATCCAAGAGCCTTGATATCAAACTCTGCACAATATTCACCAGCCTTCAATAGCAGTTTTGCTCTTACTGAAAAAGTCACATACATTTTGCTTGGTACTTCATAGAAACTGACTTCCTGGCTTCACTTCCAAAATTTAAGCTCTGGAAAATTCTCAAATAGGCCTGAATATGTACAAAAATAGAAGGGTTAAAAATCCTAGTCTAAATGTGTTAATACAAATATTGGTCACTGCAATTCTCCTGTACTATCCTATATGCTACCAAGACTTGTGAATATGAGACCTGGAAGGAGACACTTAATTGTTGAAATAAGATGAAGGTCTGAAAGAAAACATTTTCAAGGAAAAAGAAGTTCTCAGGCCCTATACACACAAAAGGTCACCAACAGTTTATTTTGGCGCCCAACGTGGGGCTCGAAGGGTTGAGATAAGAACAGATCTGATTACTGTGTGATAAGTACTGGTTATAGAGATGTGGTGGTGGATAGAGATATTGTGGTGGCTGGTCAGCACATTAGGTTCTTGGATTGTTAAGCTGTTGATAGAACGGTGGGATTTACTGCCTTGTGTACTCCTTGTGATAATGATTATATATCCTCTGACCAGACAGAGGA